>NW_026647310.1:35000-36937 GCF_950295315.1 Erinaceus europaeus | reverse complement strand
GGAAACAGTTCCTAGATTATTCACATGGTGTTTGTCTAAGTTTGTAGACACACAATTTGTGGGTTCTGCCTGTTTGAATTCCACTTGCAGTTTGGTGGCAATTCAAACTGCCAAGAGACTGGAATTTTATAGTGGTGCTGGTGAGTGAATAAATAAATCTTTCTTTTTCTTTCTTTTTTCTTTTTTTCTTTATTATTATTATTATTTTTTTGCTTCCAGGGTAATCACTGGGGCTCAGTACCAGGACTACAAATCCACTGCTCCTGGAGGACATTTTTTTTCCATTTTACTGGACAGGACAGAGAGAAATTGAGAGAGGAGAGAGAGATAGAGAGGGAGAGAGAAAGAGAGACACCTACAGACATGCTTTCTGAAGCTTCACCCCTGCAGGTGGGACTTGGGAGCTTGAACCCGGGTCCTTGTGCCTGGGAACAGGTGCACACAGCCAGGTGGGGGCTCACCTGGTCCCTTCTATCCTATTCTAGACTGTTCACCTGATTCTGTTCCATTCTATTCCATTCCATTCCATTCCATTCCATTCCATTCCATTCCATTCCATTCTATTCTATCCTATCCCATTCCATCCCATTAAAGTGAAAAGGAGAGAGAGATCCCTGCAGAACTGAGAGAGACAGAAAAAGGACTAAGAGAGAAACAGACAGAGAAAGACAGAAATAAAGCTTCTAATAGGCCAGACCTATCCTAACCCATCCCACTCCATCCCATTCCAATGAAGAGAAACAGAGAGAGAGAGAGAGAGAGAGAGACCCCTGCAACCCTGCTCCACCACTCATAAATCTTCCCCCCTGCAGGTGGGGACCAGGGGCTTGAACCTGGGTCCTTGTGCCTGGGAACAGGTGCACTCAGCCAGGTGAGGCCCCACCTGGCCCCTTCTATCCTATTCTAGACTGTTCACCTGGTTCTCTTCCATTCTAGCAGATTCTATTCTATTCTATTCTATTCTATTCTATTCTATTCTATTCTATTCTATTCTATTCTATTCTATTCTATTCTATTCTATTCTATTCTATTCTATTCTATTCTATTCCATTCCATTCCATTCCATTCCATTCCATTCCATTCCATTCCATTCCATTCCATTCCATTCCATCCCATCCCATTCCATTCCATCCTATTCTATTCCATTCTAACATATTATACTCTATTCTATTCTATTCTTTTTTTTATTCTATTCTATTCTATTCCATTCCATCCTATTCTATTCTATTCCATTCTAACATATTCTACTCTATTCTATTCTATTCTATTCTATCATATTCTATTCTGTTCCATTCTATTCCATCCCATCCCATCCCATCCCATCCCATCCCATCCCATCCCATCCCATCCCATCCCATCCCATCCCATCCCATCCCATCCCATCCCATCCCATTCCATTCCTTTCCAATGATGAGGGGCAGAGGGAGATAAACACCTGTAGACCTGTTTCACCACTTGTGAAGGGACCCTCTGCAGGTAGGGAGCTGGGGGCCTGCAAACAGGGTCCATGCTATTAGAACTATGTGCACTTACCCAGGTATTCCACCGACCCCCCAGGATAAACTCAATCGCTAAGAACCGTTGATTCGAATGATAACAAAAGGGGGAATTTTGTTTCTGAGCCGTTTACATTTATTTACACATTTGCTGTGTATATGTGTGTGTGAACTGAGAGAGGACTGTGTGTTAATGATATTTATAGACCTTCAATTATTTATATAATATATATTTCTTTTTTTATTAAAGTATTTTTTATTTTAGTTATTTATTCCCTTTTGTTTACCTTGTTGTTTTATTGCTGTAGTTATTATTGTCGTCACTTTTGGATAGGACAGAGAGAAATGGAGAGAGGAGGGGAAGACAGAGAGGGGGAGAGAAAGACAGACACCTGCAGACCTGCTTCACCGCCTGTGAAGCGACTCCCCTGCAGGTGGGGA
>NW_026647310.1:0-27500 GCF_950295315.1 Erinaceus europaeus | reverse complement strand
AGCCTACCTTGGTTAGTTTGTAAGACATTTTTCCTGCACCCAATTTGGAAAAAAAATGTTAAATTGTTTTCATTAGAGGGGATACATGTGAATGCACCTTTTCAAGCAGAAGGATTCCGGTTCAAGCCCACCTTCAGGGGGGAAGTTTCGTGAGCAGTGGAGCAGGGCTGCAGGTGTATCTCTGTCTCTCTTTCTTTTCGATTTCTGTTTTTACTTGTGACTGTAAACCATTCATTCCCCATCACCCACAAGGGGAAAAAATCTATTAAAGATAAGCACAAGCTTTACGACACTTCTTGAATAAAAATGTCAATTCTGTGTATGACAGAAGAATATGATAAGAAAGAATTGAATTGAATGGAATGGAATGGAATGGAATGGAATGGAATGGAATGGAATGGAATGGAATGGAATGGAATGGAATAGAATAGAATAGAATAGAATAGAATAGAATAGAATAGAATAGAATAGAATAGAATAGAATAGAATAGAATATGATGAATAGAATAGACTAGAATAGAATAGAGTAGAATAGAATATGATGAATAGAATAGAATAGAATATGATGAATAGAATAGAGTAGAATAGAATAGAGTAGAATAGAATAGAATAGAATAGGATGAATAGAATAGAATAGAATAGACTGGACTAGAATAGAATAGAATATGATGAATAGAATAGAGTAGAATAGAATAGGATGAATAGAATAGAATAGAATAGAATAGAATAGAATATGATGAATAGAACAGACTAGACTAGAATAGAATAGAATAGAATAGGATGAATAGAATAGAATAGAGTAGAATAGAATAGGATGAATAGAATAGAATAGAATAGAATAGAATAGAATAGAATAGAATAGAATAGAATATGATGAATAGAATAGAGTAGAATAGAATAGAATAGAATAGAGTATGATGAATAGAATAGAGTAGAGTAGAATAGAATAGAATAGAATATGATGAATAGAACAGACTAGAATAGAATAGAATAGAATAGGATGAATAGAATAGAATAGAGTAGAATAGAATAGGATGAATAGAATAGAATAGAATATGATGAATAGAATAGAGTAGAATAGAATAGAATAGAGTATGATGAATAGAATAGAATAGAGTAGAATAGAATAGAGTAGAATAGAATAGAATAGAATAGAATAGAATAGAGTATGATGAATAGAATAGAGTAGAATAGAATAGAATAGAATATGATGAATAGAATAGAGTAGAATAGAATAGAATAGAGTATGATGAATAGAATAGAATAGAGTAGAATAGAATAGAGTAGAATAGAATAGAATAGGATGAATAGAATAGAATAGAATAGAATAGAATAGAATAGAATAGAATAGAATAGAATAGAATAGAATAGAATCTGCTAGAATGGACTAGAAGCAGGTGAACAGTCTAGAATAGGATAGAAGGGGCCAGGTGGGGGCTCACCTGGCTGAGGGCACCTGTTCCCAGGCACAAGGACCCAGGTTCAAGCCCCTGGTCCCCACCTGCAGAGGGGAAGCTTCACAAGTGGTGGAGCAGCAATGCAGGGGTCTCTCTGTCTCTGTCTTGTCTCTTCCTCTATCTTCCTCTCTCTAAGTCTCTCCCTCCCTCATCTTCTCTCTCTCCCCCTCTCTCTATTCCTTATCTTTCTCTCTCTTCTTCTCTCTCCTCTTCTGTGTCTTCCTCTCTGTTCCTCTGTCTCTCTTCTTCTCTGTTCCCCTCTCTCTCCATCTCTGTTTCTTCCTCTTTCCCTTCCTGTCTTCATCTCTCTCTATTGCTCTCTCTTCCTCTTCTCTCTCTTCTTCTCTTCCTTCCTCTCTCTTTATCTCTCTATTTCCCACTTGCGGGCAGGGGAAGTTTCACGAGCAGTGTGGCAGGGCTGCAGGGGTCTCTCTGTCTCTCTACTCACAATTTCTTTCTTTTTTTTAAAAAAATATTCATTTTATTTATTTATTCCCTTTTGTTGCCCTTGTTTTTATTGTTGTAGTTATTATTGTTGTTGTTGGATAGGACAGAGAGAAATGGAGAGAGGAGGGGAAGACAGAGAGGAGGAGAGAAAGACAGACACCTGCAGACCTGCTTCACTGCCTGGGAAGCGACTCCCCTGCAGGTGGGGAGCCCGGGGTTCAAACCAGGATCCTTATGCTGGTCCTTGTGCTTTGTGCCACCTGCGCTTAACCCGCTGCGCTACAGCCCGACTCCCTCTACTCTCAATTTCTATCCAATACATGAATGAATGAATGAATGAATGAATGAATAAATGAATGAATGAATGAGTGAGTGAATGAGTGAATGAGTGTACCACAGCATCTAGACTCTATTCTAGACTATAATTATGTACTTAAAAACTGACACAATCATCTGCTTACATACGTAGGAACCGGGGTAGAACCCAGGTCCTCGTACCTTGTCACATGTGTGTTCAACCAGGTGTGCCAACAGCTGGCCCCGCAAAATTTCTTTGTAGTGCTGACACATTTCTAGCTATCTACCTATCTCTCTGTCATCAAACCATACATCTATCAATCAATCTATCTACCTATATATCTATTATCTATATCTATCTATCATCTATATACCTATCTATCATCTAGATATCTCTCTATTATCTTCATCTATCTATCTAACTAGATATCTATTGTCTTCATCTATCTATTTATCATCTATCTATCATCTATCTATCTATCTATTATCTATATCTATCATCTATCTGCCTATCTATAATGTAGACATCTATTATCTTTATCTATCTATCATCTAGATATCTCTCTATTATCTTTATTTATCTATCATCTATCATCTAGATATCTCTCTATTATCTTCATCTATTATCTATCAATCATCTATATATCATCTAGCTATTTATTATCTTCATCTATCATCTATCTATCATCTAGATATCTCTCTATTATCTTTATCTATCTATCTATCTATCATCTATCACATATTTATCATCTATCAATCATCTATCTATCTATATATCATCTAGCTATCTCTCTATTATCTTCATCTATCATCTATCATCTAGATATCTCTCTATTATCTTTATCTATCATCTATCACATATTTAACATCTATCTATCTATCATATATCACATAGCTATCTAATCTACATCTATCCATCTATCACATATCTATCACATATCTACAGAAAGAAAGATGAGTTCTGGGATCCCTGCCATGGAAGTTATTAAATGGTTCTTCTCCTGGTCCATGATTTACCACCCACCAGTGGGATTACAAACCGTCTCGAGCATCTGCGTTTTAGACTTACGCACTAATTTATACCGCTGTCTCTCCCCCGCTTTGATTCCCCATGTCCATTGGTCTTCAAGAAAAATTTGCTTAATATCCAGCTCTGCAAACAAACCAACCAAAAATATGAACCAATGCTACACGGCTCAGCGGGTGTGCAGCTAAATAAATAACAGATGAAGTGAGGGGCTGAAAAATCCCTCCATCTGAAATCATTCCAAATTCATCTATTTTTGCCATTACTCACAGAGTTCTCTTATTCCTCCTTTAATCTTTTTAAAAATTTTATTTATTTTGGGGGGGAGGGGTATACAGGAGACTTCCTTCGCTCCCTAGCTCGAGACTCTAGGGTCATTAGAAATTAATGCACAACGCACGGAACGGTGACAAGCCCATATGTTTCCGTAAGTGTTTTTTTTTTTTATTCCTTCTGAAGTCAAGCTGTGGGTCACTGATGTCTGAATCAAGTAGAATAATTTCTTCCCAGGCTGAAGGATGAAAGTCTCTTGATCAGAAACAACCCTCTGCTATATTATCATTATTATTGTTATTATTGTTGTTGTTGTTATTGTTATTATTATTCTGTCATGGCATCTTTGCATATAATTATCTGCATGGCATCTTTGCGTATAATTATTGGGCCGTTTCTGATTGTGCGTACATCACACCGCCATGAATATATAATATGCCCGTTGGGTCCTGATATGGGGGCAGCTTGGAACGTTCCTGCTCGTGACCACAGAATGTGAGCTCAGTTCTACAGGGATGCAGAGGTCACACAGGCTCCTAAGCTGAATATGGGCCCCAGATCACGTCACATCGATGGGGTTGACAGTCAACAATATTGATACCCCTCTCCCATATTAGGGAGCTACTCTGTTCCCTGATCCAGCTTTCTGGCCCTTTTTCCAGCCATGACACCATCTCCCCAGACAATAAATTGGATCCATCTGCATATCAGATGTCAGGCTCAGGGGTGAAAAGAAAAACTAGTATAGCCACAGGCCTGTTGGAATATAAATAAAATATGCCTACTAGCTGTCTACAAAATGGGGGACCTCCCCAACTCTTCATCTGCACTATTCCAGCCTTTAGGTCCATGATTGCTCAACAATGTGTTTGGCTTCGTATGTTAACTCTCTTTTCAGCCACCAGGTTCCAGATGCCATCAGGATGCCAACCAGACTTCCCTGGATTGAAGACCCCACCCATGTGTCCTGGAGCTCAGCTTCCCCAGAGACCCATCCTACTAGGGAAAGAGAGAGGCAGACTGGGAGTATGGACCGACCTGTCAACGCCCATGTTCAGCGGGGAAGCAATTACAGAAGCCAGACCTTCTACCTTCTGCAACCCTCAATGACCCTGGGTCCATGCTCCCAGAGGGATAGAGAATGGGAAAGCTATCAGGGGAGGGGATGGGATACGGAAATATGGTGGTGGGAATTGTGTGGAGTTGTACCCCTCTTATCCTATGGTTTAGTCAAAGTTTCCCTCTTATAAAAAAAATATATATATATATATATCCGTGACGCACGTCTATAGAAAACTGGAGACTTACATTAGTCAAATCTATACCCTTGGGTCTCCGTGAAAAACAGATTTTTATTTTATTTTATTTTATTTTACTTTTTTAATATTCAATTTATTTATTCCCTTTTGTTGCCCTTGTTGTTTTTTTATTGTTGTAGTTATTATTGTTGTTGTCCTTGTTGGATAGGACAGAGAGAAACGGAGAGAGGAGGGGAAGACAGACAGGAGGAGAGAAAGACAGACACCTGCAGACCTGCTTCACCGCCTGGGAAGCGACTCCCCTGCAGGTGGGGAGCCGGGGTTCGAACCGGGATCTTTATGCCGGTCCTTGTGCTATGCGCCACCTGCGCTTAACCCGCTGCGCTACAGCCCGACTCCCCTTTATTTTATTTTAATTCATTTTATTGGTGATTGAATAATGATCGATAAGATTGTGGGATAAACGGGGTATGATTCTCTATAATTCCCATCCTCTGAGTTCTGTGTCCGTACCCCTCCACTGGAAGTTACAGCCATTCTCTTAAAATTACAGATCTGGGATCATTACTCTTTCCACAATTATCTGTCTAGATTTGTATAGCTGTGCCCATTTTTCCCCCCTGTGGTCGTGAAAGAAAGAGAGAAAGAAAGAAAGAAAGAAAGAAAGATGAGAAAAACATAGGAGAAACGTAAGTCGAAAAGTCATTTTTTCCACCTGATATGCTTTTGTCTAAATTAATCGTTATCTCTGCCTAGTGATGTGAGTCAAGTCACAAAGGGCCTTTTTCTTTTCTTTTCTTTTCTTTTTTTTCTTTTCTTTTCTTTTCTTTTCTTCTCTTTTCTTCCCTTTCTTTTATTTCAATACGGAAAAATTCCAAAGAGCATGTCAACTCTCTCCCTGTCTCCAAAGGCGACTGACTAGGAAAGCAATCTTCCCGTAATATAATCACACAGTGGCCCCCGGGTGATTACATTTGAAATTTTAATTTATACTCTGATGTCTTCCCACGTCAACGCCTGGTAGGGGAACATTGGTCTCTCGAATGAAGCCGGTCACAAGAATAGCAGTATTTTCAACACAATTACAGCTTTTTTTTTTTCTTAATTTATTTTATGACACCAGGGAATCACTGCTTATAGAACGAATCTACCACTATTTCCAGTCATTGGGCCCCCTTTGTTTTTGGATTGTTAATTTCTTTTTAATTTGATATAGATGGAGAGAAATAGGGAAAGGGGAGATAGAGAGGGAGGGAGACAGAGAGACCCCTGCAGCCCTGCTCCACCGTTCTTAAAAGTCCCCTTCCCTTTCCAGGTGGGGATCGGGGGCTTGAACCCAGGTCCTTGCACCTTGTAACAGATGCATTTAGCCAGGTGAGCCACCACCTGGCCCTGCAAAATCTCTCTGTAGTGTTAACACCAGCTTCTCTCTCTCTGTTTTCTTGTGCCTGGGTACAAGTGCACTTAACTGAGCCCCCTGCTCAAAGCCTCCTCAGTAGACTTTTTAATGTGAGTTCATTAAAAAAAAAAAGGATATCGGGGTCTGGGAGGTAGCACAGCGGGTTAAGCACACGTGGCGCCAAGCACAAGGACCTGCGTAAGGATCCTGGTTCGAGCCCCCGGCTCCCCACCTGCTTCACAGGCGGTGAAGCAGGTCTGCAGGTGTCTGTCTTTCTCTCCCCCTCTCTGTCTTCCCCTCCTCTCTCCATTTCTCTCTGTCCTATCCAACAACGACGACATCAATAACCACAACAATAATAACTACAGCAATAAAAAACAACAAAGGCTAACAAAAGGGAATAAATAAACATTTAAGAAACAATAGACTTCTTAGCTTCTTCCAACATAAAGACCCAAGCCTCATCTGCTCTGTTCCTACAATTGGGCTCCTGTTTCTTTTGCTTCTTTGTGGGAGTTTTCAGGAAAGCCAAATACAAGGTGAGTGATTTTTAAAAAATATCTATTTATTCCCTTTTGTTGCCGTTGTTGTTTTATTGCTGTAGTTATTATTGTTGTTGTTATTGATGTCATCGTTGTTGGATAGAGGACAGAGAGACATGGAGAGAGGAGGGAAGACAGAGAGAGGGAGAGAAAGACAGACACCTGCAGACCTGCTTCACCGCCTGGGAAGCGACTCCCCTGCAGGTGGGGAGCCGGGGGTTCGAACCGGGATCCTTATGCCGGTCCTTGTGCTTTGTGCCACCTGCGCTTAACCCGCTGCACTACAGCCCGACACCTGTAAGTGATTTTTTTTTCCCAACAGATATGTTTTGTGCTCTAGGCTAAACTAATAGTTATCTCTGCCTGGTGATTTATCTCAATTCACAGAGAACTTTGCTTTGCTTTTTTTTTTTTTTTCTTTCATCTGTTTGTATAAGGACCCAGGTTCAAGCCCCCAGTCCCCTCCTGCAGGGGGGAAGCTGCAGGAGTGGTGAAGCAGGGCTGCAGGTCTGTCTCTGTCTCTCTTCCCTCTATTAACTAAATAAAGGAAAGGAATGGGATGGGATGGGATGGGTTGGGGTGGGGTAGGGTGGGGTAGAATAGAATAGAATAGAATAGAATAGAATAGAATAGAATAGAATAGAATAGAATAGAATAGAATAGAATAGAATTAGAATAGAATAGAATTAGAATAGAATAGAATAGAATAGAATTAGAACAAAATAGAATAGAATAAAATAATAGAATAGAATAGGATAGGATAAAATATGATAGAATAGAATAGAGTAGAATAGAATAGAAATAATTAGAATAGAATTAGAATTGAATAGAATATGCTAGAATAGAATAGAAAGAATTAGAATAGAATTAGAATAGAATAGAATAAAAGAATAGAATATGCTAGAATAGAATAGAATAGAAAGAATTAGAATAGAATTAGAATAGAATAGAATAAAAGAATAGAATATGCTAGAATAGAATAGAATAGAAAGAATTAGAATAGAAATAGAATAGAATAGAATAGAATAGAATAGAATAGAATAGAATAGGATGGGATGGGATGGGATGGGATGGGATGGGATGGGATGGGATGGGATGGGATGGGATGGGATGGGATGGGATAGGATAGAATAGAATAGAAATAGAATAGAATATGCTGAAATAGGACAGGATAGGATAGGATAGGATCGGATAGGATAGGATGGAATAGAATAGAATAGAATAGAATAGAATAGAATAGAATAGAATAGAATAGAATAGAATAGAATAGAATAGAATAGAATAGAATAGAATAGAATAGAATAGAATAGAATAGAATAGAATAGAATAGAGTCTGCTAGACTGGGGAGTCGGGTGGTAGTGCAGCGGATTAAGTGCAGGTGGCGCAAAGCGCAAGGACCGGCATAAGGATCCCGGTTCGAACCCCGGCTCCCCACCTGCAGGGGAGTCGCTTTGAGGTGGTGAAGCAGGTCTGCAGGTGTCTGTCTTTCTCTCCTCCTCTCTGTCTTCCCCTCCTCTCTCCATTTCTCTCTGTCCTATCCAACAACGACAACAACAATAATAACTACAACAATAAAACAACAAGAGCAACAAAAGGGAATAAATAAATAAAATAAATATTAAAAAAAAAAAGATAGAAGCGGCCAGGTGGGGGCTCACCTGGCTGAGGGCACCTGTTCCCAGGCACAGGGACCCGGGTTCAAGCCCCTGGTCCCCACCTGCAGGCGGGAAGCTTCACGAGTGGTGGAGCAGGGCTGCAGGGGTCTGTCTGTCTCATTCCTCTATCACTCCTCCCCCTCACAATTTCTCTCTATCCCATCAAATTAAAAAGAAACAGGCAGTCAGGCGGTAGCGCAGCGGGTTAAGTGCAGGTGGCACAAAGCGCAAGGACCGGCGTAAGGATCCTGGTTCGAGCCCCCGGCTCCCCACCTGCAGGGGAGTCGCTTCCCAGGCGGTGAAGCAGGTCTGCAGGTGTCTGTCTTTCTCTCCCCATCTCTGTCTTCCCCTCCTCTCTCCATGTCTCTCTGTCCTATCCAACAACAACACCAACATCAACAATGGTAATAATAATAACCACAACGAGGCTACAACAACAAGGGCAACAAAAGGGAGAATAAATAAATATATAAAAAAATTTTAAAAAGGAAAGAAATTTAAAAAGAGGGAGAGAATGGCGGAGGGTAGACAGCATAATGGTTTTGCAAACAGACTCTCATGCCTGAGACCACAAAGTCCCAGGTTCAATCCCCTGCACCACCATAAGCCAGAGCTCACCAGTGCTCTGGTTAAAAAAAATTTTTTTAATTAAAAATAATTTTTAAAAAAGAGGGAAAAATGACTATAATCAATAGCCCCCAGCAGTAACCCAGTTGTCAATAAATAAATGAGTCCAAAGAATAAATAAATAATGCAGAAATGAATTTCAGATATTCCAACTCTGTTTTTTTTTTTTTTTTTTTTTTTTGCCATCATTTAAAGGTTAAATGCTACTTGCTATATAGGAGGTTGACTTCAATAGGAAATTATCTACTTAGGCAATTAAGGGCTGTGTTTGCTGTTCTAGAACTGACTTTGAAGTGGTAATAAGCCGAAATGACTCAGATCCAGGAAAGAAATTAAGAATTGTAAAATGTTCATTAGACTCAGCAACAAAGCTAATAGGAAAAAACCAGTGCAAGATGGGAATTAAACAAGGGTGAAATAAATACATATATCTGTTTAGAGAGGAAAATAGGGAGGAAAAAAAAAAAAGGAGAATCCCAATCATTTAGACAAGTAAAAATAGATCTTCCAAATCAATTAGAGGGACTGGGACCCGTTTTAATGAGGGCATTGCTGGCTCTTGGAAATAAGTCAGTAAGCACATAATTATAACTGTGCAGGAAATACTGTATTCAATATTCTAAAGTCTCCAAAAGCCACCTGAATGAGACATTAAATCAGTTTCTTGCCAGCCTCTGCCTGGGTGCCTTTTCAGATGGACAATGGTCACCAGAGGGGTTGTAGCCTCATAGCAACTTGCTCCCCA
Organism: Erinaceus europaeus; assembly: GCF_950295315.1. Taxonomy (NCBI): domain Eukaryota; kingdom Metazoa; phylum Chordata; class Mammalia; order Eulipotyphla; family Erinaceidae; genus Erinaceus; species Erinaceus europaeus. Next base: position 17,771 of record NW_026647310.1, on the reverse strand, counting down.
AAATAAGAAATTTTGTCTTTGCTGTGAAGCTATAAATATGTATCGATATATTCTAATCAATATATACATCATCTAATATATAAATATATACATTCTAATCAATATATACATCATCTAATATATAAATATATATATTTTAATCAATATATACATCATCTAATATATAAATATATATATTCTAATCAATATATACATCATCTAATATATAAATATATATATTCTAATCAATATATACATCATCTAATGTATAAATATATATTCTAATCAATATATACATCATCTAATATATAAATATATATATTCTAATCAATATATACATCATCTAATGTATAAATATATATTCTAATAAATATATACATCATCTAATGTATAAATATATATCCTGATAAATATATACATCATCTATGTATAAAAAACATATATTCTAATAAATATATACATCATCTAATATATATAAAATACATATATTCTAATCAATATATACATCATCTAATATATAAATATATATATTCTAATAAATATATACATCATCTAATGTATAAAAACCATATATTCTAATAAATATATACATCATCTAATATATATAAAATACATATATTCTAATAAACATATACATCATCTAATATATATAAAAATATATATTCTATAATATATATACATCATCTAATATAAAATATATTCTAATATATACATCATATAATATATAAAATATATATTGTAATGAATATATACATCTAATATATAAAAGTATATATTCTAATAAATATATACATTTCCTAATATATAAATATATATTCTAATAAATATATATCATCTAATATATAAAAATATATATAGATACATCATCTAATATATACATATATGCATCATGTAATATACAAAAATATTTTAATAAATATATATACATAATCTAATATATAAAGACATATATTCTACCACAACAATGTTAAACAACAAGGGCAACGAAAGGGAAAATAAATAAATAAATATAAACAAAGAAAAAATATTTAAAATTATTAAAAATATATATTCTAATAAATATATACATCATCTAATATATAACATATATATTCTAATAAGTATATACATCATCTAATATATAAAAATATATAATATATAAAAAAAGAATATATATATCTTTTTCCTCCAGGGTTATTGCTGGGGCTTGTTGTCTGCACTACAAATCCACTTCTCCTGGAGGCCATTTTTTCCCTTGTTGTTTAAGGTTGTTGTAGTTATTATTATTGTTGTTGTTATTGTTGTCATCATTGTTGGCTAGGACAGAGAGACATGGAGAGAGGAGGGGAAGATAGAGGGGGAGAGAAAGACAGACACCTGCAGACCTGCTTCACCGCCTATTTCTCTCTCTCTCTCCTTTGCCTCTGTTAATAAATAAATATGAATTATAAAGAAAGACTAGCACTGGTCCTGGGATTCTATCCTTTGAAGGAGGCGTTGGCTTAATTCTTCACTGAATATATATATATATATTTTTTTTTCCAGATAGAATTTTCTCTCTTTTTTAAAAAGATTTTAAAATATATTTATTTATTCCCTTTTGTTGCCCTTGTTTTATTTTTATTGTTGTAGTTATTAATGTCGTTGTTGTTGGATAGGACAGAGAGAAATGGAGAGAGGAGGGGAAGACAGAGAGGGAGAGAGAAAGACAGACACCTGCAGACCTGCTTCGCCACCTGTGAAGCGACTCCCCTGCAGGTGGGGGAGCCGGGGGCTCGAACCGGGATCCTTACGCTGGTCCTTGGGCTTTGTGCCACCTGCGCTTAACCGGCTGTGCTACCACCTGATTCCTTCAATTTTATCTCTTAAGGGCTGGTTCTCTGAGTCTGTCTAGGGTTTCTGGAGGGGAACTGTTAAAATCCAATCTGGTCTTTGCAAAATAATAATAATAATAAATAATAATTGTGCAAACAGACTCTCCTGCCTGAGGCTCTGAGGCCCCAGGTTCCATCCCCAGCACCACCAGCAGCCAGGGCTCAGCAGGGCTCTGGGGAAATAAAAATAATAATAACAATAATAATGGTTCTGCACACAGACTCTACTGCCTGAGGCTATGAGTCCCCAGGTATAATAATAATAATAATAATAATAGTTCTGCATAAGACTCTCCTGCCTGAGGCTCTGAGGCCCCAGGTTCCATCCCCAGCACCACCATCAGCCAGGGCTCAGCAGGGCTCTGGGAAATAATAATAATAATAATAATAATAATAATAATAATGGTTCTGCACACAGACTGTCCTGCCTGAGGCTCTGAGGCCCCAGGTTCCATCCCCAGCACCACCAGCAGCCAGGGCTCAGCAGGGCTCTGGGAAATAATAATAATAATAATAATAATGGTTCTGCACACAGACTCTCCTGCCTGAGGCTTTGAGGCCCCAGGTTCCATCCCCAGCACCACCATCAGCCAGGGCTCAGCAGGGCTCTGGGAAATAATAATAATAATAATAATAATAATAATAATAATAATGATGATGATGATGGTTCTGCACACAGACTCTCCTGCCTGAGGCTTTGAGGCCCCAGGTTCCATCCCCAGCACCACCAGCAGCCAGGGCTCAGCAGGGCTCTGGGAAATAATAATAATAATAATAATAATAATAATAATAATAATAATAATAATGGTTCTGCACACAGACTCTCCTGCCTGAGGCTCTGAGGTCCCAGGTTCCATCCCCAGCACCACCAGCAGCCAGAGCTCAGCAGGGCTCTGGGAAAATGATAATAATAATAATAATAATAATAATAATAATAATAATAATAATAATGGTTCTGCACACAGACTCTCCTGCCTGAGGCTCTGAGGCCCCAGGTTCCATCCCCAGCACCACCAGCAGCCAGAGCTCAGCAGGGCTCTGGGAAAATAATAATAATAATAATAATAATAATAATAATAATAATAATAATAATGGTTCTGCACACAGACTCTCCTGCCTGAGACTCTGAGGCCCCAGGTTCCATCCCCACCACCACCAGCAGCCAGGGCTCAGCAGGGCTCTGGGAAATAATAGTAATAATAATAATAATAATAATAATGGTTCAGCATGGCTCTGGTCTCTCTTTCTATTGTCTCTTTCTTTCTCTCTATGTCTACCTTCTTTCATTAAAAGCAAACAAACTCTCTCTCTATATATATATATGTGTGTGTGTGTGTGTGTGTGTATTAATATCTTTTATCTTTATTTAAAATATCCGTGCTCTGTTGTGATTGCTCTTAAATCTGATTTAATTTCCTAAATTTGTGCGTTCAAAATTCTCTGGGTCTGCAAGCATTGAGCTCTGCCTTTCTTTATTTCGGCATTTGCAAGGCATTAGGCAAATCAGACCCTTCATCAGCTCTGATCCTGATCCCGCAAAATAGTTTCCACCAGGCCGTGACAAATGGAAGAGAGAACAGACTCCCCTTTGCTGTTGAAGGATCAAAAGGCAGGTAATTCTGTTCTTCCGAATCGAAATGATCGCCTACTCATGTTGATGGCTTCCTTTCGGCTTGTTCCCGCAATTATGAACCAGGCACAAAAAGCCTCCAAGTCAGGGAGGTGTTTAATGTTTTATTTAGAGCTCTTCACCTACCAAAAGAGCTTTGATTAAAGTTGCAATATATATATATATATATATATATATATATATATATATATATATATATATATATATATATACACCATATGGAGAGTCTCAAGTCCTCTGGTTGATTGGAAAAGACGTAATTAACAATAATTTTGTCTGATGAAGAGAGTGGAGGTTTGATTAGCAATTACATTTTTTTTTTCAGTTTTTTTCTTCCCCTTGTGATGATACCCTCTGAGTTTTTGCCAACTCCTTCCAAAGTTTTCATATATAATAAATGCTTCATGTATATAATGTATTGATTATTGGGTAGAGGAGAGATAAACTGAGAAAAGAAGGGGGGAGCTAAAGAGATAGAGAGACAGAGAGACCTCTGCAGCCCTGCTCCGCCACTCCTGAAGCTTCTCCCCTGCAGGTGGGGACCAGGGGCTTGAACCTGGGTCCTTGTGCCTGGGAACAGGTGCCCTCAGCCAGGTGAGCCCCCACCTGGCCGCTTCTTTTTTATTAATATTTTATTTTATTTATTTATTCCCTTTTGTTGCCCTTGTTGTTTTATCGTTGTAGTTATTATTGATGTTGTCGTTGTTGGATAGGACAGAGAGAAATGGAGAGAGGAGGGGAAGACAGAGAGGGGGAGAGAAAGACAGACACCTGCAGACCTGCTTCACCGCCTGGGAAGCGACTCCCCTGCAGGTGGGGAGCCGGGGTTCGAACCGGGATCCTTATGCCGGTCCTTGTATTTTGCGCCACCTGCGCTTAACCCCCTGCGCTACAGCCCGACTCCCGGCCCCTTCTATCTTATTCTAGACTGTTCACCTGATTCTATTCTATTCTATTCTATTCTATTCTATTCTATTCTATTCTATTCTATTCTATTCTATTCTATTCTATTCTATTCTATTCTATTCTATTCTATTCTATTCTATTCTATCATATTCTCTTCTATTCTATTCTATTCTATTCCTTCTATTCTATTCTATTCCCTCTATTCTATTCTATTCCTTCTATTCTATTCTATTCTATTCTATTCTATTCTATTCTATTCTATTCTATTCTATTCTATTCTATTCTATTCCCTCTATTCTGTTCTATTCCTTCTATTCTATTCTATTCTATTCTATTCTATTCTATTCTATTCTATTCTATTCTATTCTATTCTATTCTATCATATTCTCTTCTATTCTATTCTATTCCTTCTATTCTATTCTATTCTATTCTATTCCCTCTATTCTGTTCTATTCCTTCTATTCTATTCTATTCTATTCTATTCTATTCTATTCTATTCCATTCTATTCCATTCTATTCCATTCTATTCCATTCTATTCCATTCCATTCCATTCCATTCCATTCCATTCCATTCCATTCCATTCCATTCCATTCCATTCCATTCCATTCCATTCCATTCCATTCCTTTCCATTATTTTCTATTCCATTTTAGCATATTCTATTCTATTCTATTCTATTCTATTCTATTCTATTCTATTCTATTCTATTCCCTCTATTCTATTCTATTCCTTCTATTCTATTCTATTCTATTCTATTCTATTCTATTCTATTCTATTCTATTCTATTCTATTCCCTCTATTCTGTTCTATTCCTTCTATTCTATTCTATTCTATTCTATTCTATTCTATTCTATTCTATTCTATTCTATTCTATTCTATTCTATCATATTCTCTTCTCTTCTATTCTATTCTATTCTATTCTATTCCCTCTATTCTATTCTATTCCTTCTATTCTATTCTATTCTATTCTATTCTATTCTATTCTATTCTATTCTATTCTATTCCCTCTATTCTGTTCTATTCCTTCTATTCTATTCTATTCTATTCTATTCTATTCTATTCTATTCTATTCTATTCTATTCCATTCTATTCCATTCTATTCCATTCCATTCCATTCCATTCCATTCCATTCCATTCCATTCCATTCCATTCCATTCCATTCCATTCCATTCCATTCCATTCCATTCCATTCCATTCCTTTCCATTATTTTCTATTCCATTTTAGCATATTCTATTCTATTCTATTCTATTCTATTCTATTCTATTCTATTCTTCTATTCTATTCTACTCTATTCCATTCTGTTCTATTCATCATATTCTATTAGTCAGATTCGATTCTATTCCATTCTAGCATATTCTATTCTATTATTTCTATCATATTCTATTCTATTACAGCATATTCTATTCTCTTCTACCATATTTTATATTATTCTGCCATCTATCATATTCTGTTTTGGAATATCTTTTCTCTTTATTTAAGAGACTTGGGCATTAATTTTTAAATTTTCTTAAATTTGATAGGGCAGAGAGGAATCAAGGAGGAAGGGAGAGATAGAGAGACAGAGAGACCCCTGCAGCCCTGCTCCACCACTCATGAAGCTTCCCCCCTGCAGGTGGGGACCAGGGGCTTGAACCCAGGTCCTTGTGCCTGGGAACAGTGTGCAGTCATCCAGGTGGGTCAACAATTCCTATATATATAATAATAATAATAATCTATACTGTTCTGCCTTACTATATATACAGAGAGAGGGGGGAGAAAGAATGGCTGGACAGGAGGGTAAGGAATATATTGCTGGCATATACATGGCTGGCTTCCCCAGCTCTACTCCCAACACTTTGTGGTAAAGGGCTTTCAACTTGCTTAAATAAATCTCTAACAAAAGTGAGTAGGTGTGGAATGTCCTTACAAATCAAGCCAGTGAGACAGCAGGATGGCCATCGTTGCGTTGGTTAGGTTGTGATCGGCGGATGCAATATTATTTGGTTTGGATTGGGAGATGCGTACGGGAAAGTGGGCCCTATCCAAGGGTTCCAGGACTGGGGGGAGTAGGGGCTCTATAGTGGAGATGTGAGGTTCCTGCTGTCTTAGGGTTCCAAAAGACAATCGATAGTTAATGTGGATATGCTATTTTTAATATATGCTACGGCTATTTTATATATATATATAAATATATGTATATTTTTGCATATACATCGGGTCTAGATATTACCATCATTCTTCCTTGAATAAAGTTAATATACTCCACAAACCACGTCCTCTGCCCATCTTAATCCCCCAAGTGTCGCAATGCAGTTCGATTTATTTATGTGGGCTGGAAATTTATCCCGGTGTAATTACCACCTTTTATTGATTTCTGGGCAGATTTTGATGTTCCAGGGAGGTTTTGCCTTTGAATACTAATTCCACTGATTAGTCTCTTTTGAAGGCTTTTGCACATTTATTTGTCTATTTTTTTCACACCGAGGTATTACAATCTTCCTCTCTGCAAAAAAAAAAAAAAAAAAAAAAAAAAAAAAAACAACGTTCTGAATGTATTTTCAGCTCATGGTGTGAGGCGTTCAGAAGGCTGCTTGCTCTCCTGAGTTGAGGGAGAAATGAACTTGAATTCCGCTAAGTCAGGTAAAAATGGACAGAGAATGTCGAAACGTATATCTTCAACCCGACTCCATTCCAGCTCTCCGCAGACTAGGCAATGCATGACCTCAGAACATTGATATATGGTACTAAATTATTTTTTTTAAAAAACTTTTATTAGTGATTTAAGGATGAACATGATGGTAAGATCACAGGGGTGCAATCCTACACAGTTTCCAACCCCCAGAGTCCCCTGTCCCATCCCCTCCATTGGAAGCTTCCCTGTTCTTTATCCCTCTGGGAGCCTGGACCCAAATTCTTTCTGGGGAGCAGCAGGTGGGAGTTGTGGCTTCTGTCATTGCTTCTCCGCTGGACATGGGTGTTGGCAGGTGGATCCACACCCCCAGCCTGTGTCTGTCTGTCCCTAGTGGGGCAGGGCTCTGGGGAGGGGAGGCTCCAGGACACACGGGTGAGGGCGTCTGCCCAGGGAGGTCAGGTTGGTGTCACGGCAGCATCTGCAACTTGGTGTCTGAAAAGCATTAAGATAGAAAGCAGGACAAAGTGTTTAATAACCAGGAACCCAAAGGTAGGAACAGAGCAGATGGAAGTAGGGGTCTTCCTGTGGGAAGAAGCCAGGACGTCTATTTTAGGTCTATTCCAAGGGGCCTGTGACTTTCGTCCTTGTCACCTGAGCCCGACAGGTAACGTGCAGGTGGGCTGCAAGTCTTGTCTGGGGAGACGGTGTCGGAGTTGGGAATCGGACCAGAAAGCTGGTCCATCGCTCGCGAAGCTTCCCCCCTAACGCGGCAGGTGGGGACCGGGGGTTTGAACCCGGGTCCTTGTGCATTGTAATGTGTGTGCTGACAAGTTATTTATTTATAAACCAATGATAAGTTATTTATTTATGAATAAGTAACTGTCTGTCTGCATATAAGTTATTTATTTATGAAAGTGTGTGTGTGTGTTTATCTATTATATATCTATCGTCTATGTACCTATTCATCTGTCATTATCAGCTTTCCTCTATCATCTATCATTATCTATCATCTATCTATCTATCTATCATCTATCTATCATCATCTATCATCTGTCTATCTATCATCTATCATTATCTATATTCTATTTATCTATCTATCATCTATCTATCATCTATCACCTATCTATCATCATCTATCATCTATTATCTATCATCTATCATCTATCTATCATCATCTATCATCATCTATCATCTATCTATCATCATCTATCATCTATCTATCATCTATCTATCATCATCTATCATCTGTCTATCTATCATCTATCATGATCTATATTCTATTTATCATCTATCATCTATCATCATCTATCATCTATCATCATCAATCATCTATCTATCAATCATCTATCATCATCTATCATCTATCTATCATCATCTATCATCTATCCATCATTATTTATCTATCTGCCTATCTATGTATCTATCTATATATGTATTGTCTATCTATCCATCATCTATCTATCTCTATCATCATCTCTCCACCTATTCATCTGTGTATCTGTAGTCTACCTACCTATTTATCTGTCTATCATCTATCTATCATCTATCAATTCATCTATGTATCTATAATCTGTCAACTACCACCTATGTACCTATCATCTACCTACCTATTCATCTCTGTCATTATCACCTTCTTATCTATCTATCTATCCATCATCTCTCTCTTTACCATCATCTATCCACGTATTCATCTGTGTATCTATAATCTACCTATCTATTCATCTGTCTCTCAGTGTATCATCTATCTATCATCTATCTATCTATTCATCTGTCTCTCTATCATCTATCTATTCATCTGTCTCTCAATCTATCATCTATCTATTCATATGTCTCTCAGTCTATCATCTATCTATCTATCTATCTATCTATCTTTTTTAATATTTATTTATTCCCTTTTGTTGCCCTTGTTTTGTTGTTGTAGGTCGTCGTTGTTGGATAGGACAGAGAGAAACGGAGAGAGGAGGGGAAGACAGAGGGGGAGAGAAAGACAGACACCTGCAGACCTGCTTCACCACTCATGAAGCTTCCCCCCTGCAGGTGGGGAGCCGGGGGTCTCTATCTCTCTATCTCTATCATCTATCTATCTATCTATCTATCTATCTATCTATCATCAATCATCTATCATCCATCTGCCTGCCTACCTATTCATCTATGTGTCAATCTATCATCTCTCTGTCATTATCTACCATCTATGCATTTATCTGTCATCTATCTACCTATTCATATATTTGTCTATAACCTAGCATCTACCTAGCTATCTATACCTATCAACTATCTGTCTATCTCTATTGATCATCTGTCTGTCAACTATCATCTGTCTACATCTATCATCTGTCTGTTAACTGTCATCTATCTATCTATCATCTGTCTGTATCTATCATCTATCAACTCTCGATGGATCATCTATTTATCAACTTTATTATCTATCATCTATTAATCTATTCATCATCTATGATTTATCAATCATCTATCTATATATCATCTATCTATATCTATCCTCTATCAACTGTCTATCATCTAGCTACTGTCTATTATCTATGTATCATCTATTTGCCTATCATCTATTATCTATCATCCATGATCTATCTATCATCTATCAACTATCTATTATCTATCATCTATGTATCTATCCTCTATCTAAATCTATCATCTATCATATATTTATCTAACATCTATCACCTATCTATCTATCTATCTATCATCTATAATCTACCTATCTATCTATCTATCTATCTATCTATCTATCTATCTATCATCTATCACCTATCATCTATCATTTATCATCTATCATCTATCTATATCATCTATCTATCTATCTATCTATCTATATCATTTATCTATCATCTATGTATCTATCCTCTATCTAAATCTATCATCTATCATATATTTATCTAACATCTATCACCTATCTATCATCTATAATCTACCTATCTATCATCTATCACCTATCATCTATCATTTATCATCTATCTATCTATATCATCTATCTATCATCTATGTATCTATCCTCTATCTAAATCTATCATCTATCATATATTTATCTAACATCTATCACCTATCTATCACCTATGTATCTATCATCTATAATCTACCTATCTATCTATCTGTCATCTATTACCTATCATCTATCTATCATTTATCATCTATCATCTATCTATCTATATCATCTATCTATCAATCCATTATCTATCATCTATGTATCTATCCTCTATCTAAATCTATCATCTAACATCTATTTATCTATCTAATATCTATCACATATCTATTATCTATCATCTATCTGTTATCTATCTATTATCTATCATCTATGTATCTATCCTCTATCTAAATCTATCATCTATGTATCATCTATTTATCTAACATCTATCACATACCTATCATCTATCTATCTATCTATCTATCTATCTATCTATCTATCTATCTATCAATCATCTATCTATATTATTTATCTCAATCTATCATCTATCTATCTACCTACCAATCACCTATTATCTATCTACCTACCTATCTATCATTTATCTATCCATTATCTATCATCTATGTAACTACCCTCTATCTAAATCTATCATCTATCTATATTTATCTAACATCTATCACCTATCTATCTATCTATCTATCTATCTATCATCTATCTATCATTTATCATCTATCATCTATCTATCTATCATCTATCTATCATTTATCATCTATCATCTATCTATCTATCTATCTATCATCTATCTATCATTTATCATCTATCATCTATCTATCTATCTATCTATCTATCTATCATCTATCTATCTATCATCTATCTATCATTTATCATCTATCATCTATCTATCTATCATTTATCATCTATCATCTATCTATCTATCTATCATCTATCTATCTATCTATCATCTATCTATCATTTATCATCTATCATCTATCTATCTATCTATCTGTCTATCATCTATCTATCTATCTATCATCTATCTATCATTTATCATCTATCATCTATCTATCTATCTATCTATCTATCTATCATCTATCTATCATCTATCTATCATTTATCATCTATCATCTATCTATCTATCTATCTATCTATCTATCATCTATCTATCTATCTATCATCTATCTATCTATCTATCATCTATCTATCATTTATCGTCTATCATCTATCTATCTATCTATCTAACTATCTATCTATCTATCTATCTATCTATCTATCTATCATCTATCTATCATTTATTGTCTATCATCTATCTATCTATCTATCTAACTATCTATCTATCTATCTATCTATCATCTATCTATCATTTATCGTCTATCATCTATCTATCTATCTATCTATCTATCTAACTATCTATCTATCATCTATCTATCATTTATCGTCTATCATCTATCTATCTATCTATCTATCATCTATCTATCATTTATCGTCTATCATCTATCTATCTATCTATCTATCTATCTATCTAACTATCTATCTATCTATCTATCTATCTATCATCTATCATTTATCGTCTATCATCTATCTATCTATCTATCTATCTATCTATCTATCTATCTATCTATCTATCTATCTATCTATCATCACTCTCTATCACCTATCTATCTACCTACCTACCTATCTACCTATTGTCTCTGTCTCTCTCTCTCTCTCTCTCTCTCTCTCTCTCTCTCTCTCATCTGTTCTATGTCAACCACAAACACACCAGGGCTCTGAGGCAGACGTATCTCCTTCCTGGAGTCCGAGGAGAGGGCTGGGTAGCTCAGCAGCTAGCGCCCGTCTCGGAGATTAGGAGCTGGGACCCCAGTGTCTCTGATCCCTCGGGGACGTCGGCCATGACGTCCGTTTGTCCGTGGCGGGTACAGCTTCCATCTTGGGGTCTGTCTGTGTAACTGGGGATATTATTATTATTATTATTATTATTATTAATGTTATTTTCTTCTTTCAATAGTTTCCTTTAACTTTGGATAAAAACAGAGAAATTAAAGAGAGAGAGAGAGAGACAGAGACAGAGAGAGAGGGAGAGAGAGAGGGAGAGAAATTGAGCAGGAAGGTGGAGACAGAAAGGGAGGGAGAACGGCTGTATAGAGGCAGGCACACCTGTTACAAGGACCCGGGTTCGAGTCCTCCCCGTCCCCACCTGCAGGGGGAAAGCTTTGCAAGTGGTGAAGCAGGGCTGCAGGTCTCTCTTCCCTGAATATTTCATGGGGGTTTTATTGATTATTGATTGATTGGTATGAGAGAGAGAGAGAGAGAGAGAGAGCAGAGTCCTGGCTCTAGGGGGGAGTGATGGCTGGAACCCGAGGCCTCTGGGGGCTTCAGGATGCACATCCCAGGCTCTGACAGGTTTAATCATCTTCCCTGAATATTTCATGGGGTTTTATTGATTATTGATTGATTGGAATGAGAGAGAGAGAGAGAGAGAGCAGAGTCCTGGCTCTAGGGGGGAGTGATGGCTGGAACCCAGGACCTCTAGGGCTTCAGGATGCATGTCCTGGGCTCTGAGAGCTGAGCTGGATCCCTTGAACATTTCATGGGGTTTTATTGATTATTGATTGATTGGAACAAAAGATAGAACAGAGCCCTGCTGAGCCCTGGCCCTAGCAGGGGAGTGATGGTTGGAACCCAGGGCCTCTGGGGGCTCAGGGTGCACGTCCTGGGCTCTGACAGGTTTAATCATCTTCCCTGAACATTTAATGGGGTCTTATTGATTATTGATTGATTTGAATGAGAGAGAGAGAGAGAGAGAGAGGAGTCCTGGCTCTAGGGGGGAGTGATGGGTGGAACCCGAGGCCTCTGGGGGCTTCAGGATGCACATCCCAGGCTCTGACAGGTTTAATCATCTTCCCTGAATATTTCATGGGGTTTTATTGATTATTGATTGATTGGAATGAGAGAGAGAGAGAGAGCAGAGTCCTGGCTCTAGGGGGGAGTGATGGCTGGAACCCGAGGCCTCTGAGGGCTTCAGGATGCATGTCCTGGGCTCTGAGAGCTGAGCTGGAACCCTTGAACATTTCATGAGGTTTTATTGATTATTGATTGATTGGAACAAAAGAACAGAGCCCTGCTGAGCCCTGGCCCTAGCGGGGGAGTGATGGTTGGAACCCAGGGCCTCTGGGGGCTTTAGGATGCACATCCCAGGCTCCGACAGGTTTAATCATCTTCCCTGAATATTTCATGGGGTTTTATTGATTATTGATTGATTGGAATGAGAGAGAGAGAGAGAGCAGAGTCCTGGCTCTAGGGGGGAGTGATGGCTGGAACCCAGGACCTCTAGGGCTTCAGGATGCATGTCCTGGGCTCTGAGAGCTGAGCTGGATCCCTTGAACATTTCATGGGGTTTTATTGATTATTGATTGATTGGAACAAAAGAGAGAACAGAGCCCTGCTGAGCCCTGGCCCTAGCGGGGGAGTGATGGTTGGGACCCAGGGCCTCTGGGGGCTCAGGGTGCACGTCCTGGGCTCTGACAGGCTTAATCATCTTCCCTGAACATTTCATGGGGTTTTATTGATTATTGATCGATTTGAATGAGAGAGAGAGAGCAGAGTCCTGGCTCTAGGGGGGAGTGATGGCTGGAACCCGAGGCCTCTGGGGGCTTCAGGATGCACATCCCAGGCTCTGACAGGTTTAATCATCTTCCCTGAACATTTCATGGGGTTTTATTGATTATTGATCGATTTGAATGAGAGAGAGAGAGCAGAGTCCTGGCTCTAGGGGGGAGTGATGGCTGGAACCCGAGGCCTCTGGGGGCTTCAGGATGCACATCCCAGGCTCTGACAGGTTTAATCATCTTCCCTGAATATTTCATGGGGTTTTATTGATTATTGATTGATTGGAATGAGAGAGAGAGAGAGAGAGAGAGAGCAGAGTCCTGGCTCTAGGGGGGAGTGATGGCTGGAACCCAGGACCTCTAGGGCTTCAGGATGCATGTCCTGGGCTCTGAGTGCTGAGCTGGAACCCTTGAACATTTCGTGAGGTTTTATTGATTATTGATTGATTGGAACAAAAGAACAGAGCCCTGCTGAGCCCTGGCCCTAGCAGGGGAGTGATGGTTGGAACCCAGGGCCTCTGGGGGCTCAGGGTGCACGTCCTGGGCTCTGACAGGTTTAATCATCTTCCCTGAACATTTAATGGGGTCTTATTGATTATTGATTGATTTGAATGAGAGAGAGAGAGAGAGAGAGAGAGAGGAGTCCTGGCTCTAGGGGGGAGTGATGGGTGGAACCCGAGGCCTCTGGGGGCTTCAGGATGCACATCCCAGGCTCTGACAGGTTTAATCATCTTCCCTGAATATTTCATGGGGTTTTATTGATTATTGATTGATTGGAATGAGAGAGAGAGAGAGAGCAGAGTCCTGGCTCTAGGGGGGAGTGATGGCTGGAACCCGAGGCCTCTGAGGGCTTCAGGATGCATGTCCTGGGCTCTGAGAGCTGAGCTGGAACCCTTGAACATTTCATGAGGTTTTATTGATTATTGATTGATTGGAACAAAAGAACAGAGCCCTGCTGAGCCCTGGCCCTAGCGGGGGAGTGATGGTTGGAACCCAGGGCCTCTGGGGGCTTTAGGATGCACATCCCAGGCTCCGACAGGTTTAATCATCTTCCCTGAATATTTCATGGGGTTTTATTGATTATTGATTGATTGGAATGAGAGAGAGAGAGAGAGCAGAGTCCTGGCTCTAGGGGGGAGTGATGGCTGGAACCCAGGACCTCTAGGGCTTCAGGATGCATGTCCTGGGCTCTGAGAGCTGAGCTGGATCCCTTGAACATTTCATGGGGTTTTATTGATTATTGATTGATTGGAACAAAAGAGAGAACAGAGCCCTGCTGAGCCCTGGCCCTAGCGGGGGAGTGATGGTTGGGACCCAGGGCCTCTGGGGGCTCAGGGTGCACGTCCTGGGCTCTGACAGGCTTAATCATCTTCCCTGAACATTTCATGGGGTTTTATTGATTATTGATCGATTTGAATGAGAGAGAGAGAGCAGAGTCCTGGCTCTAGGGGGGAGTGATGGCTGGAACCCGAGGCCTCTGGGGGCTTCAGGATGCACATCCCAGGCTCTGACAGGTTTAATCATCTTCCCTGAACATTTCATGGGGTTTTATTGATTATTGATCGATTTGAATGAGAGAGAGAGAGCAGAGTCCTGGCTCTAGGGGGGAGTGATGGCTGGAACCCGAGGCCTCTGGGGGCTTCAGGATGCACATCCCAGGCTCTGACAGGTTTAATCATCTTCCCTGAATATTTCATGGGGTTTTATTGATTATTGATTGATTGGAATGAGAGAGAGAGAGAGAGAGAGCAGAGTCCTGGCTCTAGGGGGGAGTGATGGCTGGAACCCAGGACCTCTAGGGCTTCAGGATGCATGTCCTGGGCTCTGAGTGCTGAGCTGGAACCCTTGAACATTTCGTGAGGTTTTATTGATTATTGATTGATTGGAACAAAAGAACAGAGCCCTGCTGAGCCCTGGCCCTAGCAGGAGAGTGATGGTTGGAACCCAGGGCCTCTGGGGGCTCAGGCTACACGTCCTAGGCTCTGGCAGGCTGAATCATCTCCCCTGCACATTTCATGGGATTTTATTGATTATTGATTATTGATTGATTTGAATGAGAGAGAGCTAGCAGAACCCTGGTCTGGGGGGGGGGGAGAGCCGGGATTGGGGGCTGGATTTTTATATGCACAGAGTGATAGAAATGGATAGATCCTAAGGAACCCAACACACACTCATCCAAAAAGATGTGTGTGTACCTGTGTTCATAGCAGCAACAGCGACATTTATAATTAGCCAAACCCTGGAAGCCGCCCCTGTGTCCAACAACAGGTGAGTGGGCTGAGTGAATTGAGACACAGTGGAATACTACTCAGCTGTGAAGAAGGATGTACGGAATTGTAACCCCGCAGATCTTACCATCTCGTTCATCCTTATTCAATCACTACTTAAAAAAAAAAAGTTAAGAAAACACTAAACATGGAACGTGGACTGGAGTTGGTGTCTTGCATTGAAGAAAATTGGTGTGGGAGGGGAATGTTATGGGTGTACAAACTATTGTATTTTACTGCCGACTGTCAGCCATTCATCCCCCAATACAGGGAAATACATCCCGTATTTTATTGTCAACTGTCAATCAATAATCCCGATAACGAAAAAATATATTTATGTTACAACTACTGTATTTTACTGTCAACTGGAAATCAATAATCCTCCAAGAAAGAAAAAAAAATATTTCTATCAACTACTGTATTTTACTGTCAACTGTCAACTATTGATCCAATAAAGAAAATAATTCTATATGTATATATCAACTATCATATTTTACTGTGAACTGCAGTGAATCCTCCCAATAATATATATGTATATATTAGCTATGGTAATTTACTGTCAACTGTAAACCATTAACCCCCAATAAAAAATTATATATATACACATATATCAACTATTGTATTTTACTGTCAACTGTAAACCATTAATCCCAATAAAGAAAAAAATTACATATATATATATATTACAACTATTATATTTTACTTTCAACTATAAACCAATAATCCCCTCTAACAAAAAATTATATATATATATATATATATCAACTATTCAACTATTGTACTTTACTGTCAACTGTAAACCATTAATCCCAACAAAGAAAAATAAAAAATATATATATGTCACAACTACCGTTGTGACAGAATAAAAGAAAGAAAGAAAGAAAGAGGAAGGAATGACCATTAATCAACTGTAAACCATTAATCAATTGTAAACTGTAACCATTAATCCCAACAAAGAAAAAAAATATATATATATTTCACAACTACCGTATTTTATTGTCAACTGTATAAACCATTAATCCTCCCAGTAATATAAATATATATATACCAACTACTGTATTTTACTGTCAACTGTAAACTATTAATCTCCCCAATAAAGAAAAAATTATGTCACAGCTACCAGATTTTACTGTCAACTCTAAACCAATAATCCCCTCAACAAAGAAAAAAAATATATATCAAGTACTGGATTTTATTATCAACTGTAAATCATGAATCCTCTCAATAAAGAAAAAATATATCAAGTACTGTATTTTATTGTCAACTGCAAACCATTAATTCTCTCAATAAAGAAATATATATATATAGATATCAAGTACTGTATTTTATTGTCAACTCTAAACCAACAATCCCCTCAATAAAGAAAAAAATATATATGTATCAAGTACTGTATTTTATTGTGAACTGTAAACCATTAATCCCAGTAAAGAAAAATTATATATATATTTATATATGTATATATATATATCGATAGATAGATAGATCAGATGTCAGATTTTGTTGTCCACTAAACCATTAATCCCCCAATAAAGCAATATATAAATATATCAACTACTGTATTTTACTGTCACCTGGAAACCAATAATCCCAAGTAAAGAATATATATACATATAGATATATAGATATAGATAGATAGATAGATAGATAGATAGATAGATCTGCATTCCCATAAATCCGACTCATGGGACAAATCAACAGAAGATATTCTATGCAGGAAAAAGAACATATATATTATATAATACAGATATATATTAAAATATATAACCCATATATAACATATATTATATAATACAGATATATCCACATATATATAATACAGCTATATATTAAAAATATAACCCATATATAATATATATTATGTAATACAGATATATCCATATCTATAATACAGATGTATATTAAAATATTTAACCCATAATAACCCATATATAATATATATTATATAATACAGATATATCCATATATATAATACAGATACATGTTAAAATATATAACCCATATAT
>NW_026647309.1:0-45688 GCF_950295315.1 Erinaceus europaeus | reverse complement strand
GAGGGGAGTGAGGAGTTGAGCGAGGAGGGAAGCGAGGAGGGGAGCAGGGAGTCTCTCATGCTCTGGAGAGCCACCATAAGGCAGCAACTGTCACTTGCCCTTCATGGCTGAGGTTGGTGAATGTCTGTCTCTCATGCTTGTGCTTCACCCAGGACAGAGACGTGGGCACTGGGAGGGGTCTGTGTCAGCCCATGTCCAAGCTGATGCAACCCCAGCCCCAGAGCCCAGTCCCCAGCCCAGTGCCCATGTCCCTTCAGCCCTAATGCCCCGGTCCAATAGGCCCAGGTCCCAGTCCCCATCCCCATTCCCATGTCCCCCAGCCCCAGTGCCCCAGTCCCCAGCCCCAGTGCTCAAGTCCACAGCCCTGTTGCCCAGTCCCCAGCCCTAGGACACCAGTCCCTCAGCCCCAGTCCCAGGTCACCCAGCCTCAATGCTGGGTCCCCCAGCCCAAGTGGCCAGGTTCCCCAGCCCCAGTGCTCAGTCCTCAGCCCCAATTCCCATGTGCCACAGCCCCAGTGCCCCGGTCCCTTAGCCCCAGTCCCAGGCACAACCAGGCCTAATGAGCATGTCCCCCAGCCATAATGCCCATGTCCCCCAGGACCAGTGCCAAGTCCCCAGCCCCAATTCCCAGGTCCCCCAGCACAAGTGCCCAGTCCCCAGGCCCTAATGCCCAGGCACCAGTCCCGGTCCCAGGTCCCCCAACCCCAAACCCAGGTCCCTCAGCCCCAATGCCCACGTCCCCCAGGACCAGTGCCCAGTCCCCAGCCCCAATTCCCAGGTCCCCCAGCCCCAGTGCCCTGGTCCGCAAGCCCTAGTCCCAGGTCTCCCAGCCCTAGTACCCAGGTCCCCCAGCCCCAGTGCCCATGTCCCCCAGCCCCAATTACCAGAACCCCCAGCCTCAATGCCCATGTCCCCACCCCCAATTCCAGGGCCCTTCAGCCCCAGTGCCCAGTCTCCCACACAGTGCTCCAGTCCCTCCACCCCCATCACAGGTCCCCAACCCCAATGCCCAGGTTCCCCAGCCCCAATGCCCATGTCTCCTGGCCCTAATGCCCAGGTCCCCCAGCACAAGTGCCCAGTCCCCAGGCCCAGGCACCAGCCCCAGTCCCAGGTCCCCCAACCCCAGTCCCAGGTCCCCCAGCCCTAATGCCCAGGTCCCTCAGCCCTAATGCCCAGGTCCCCCAGCCCCAATGCCCAGGTCCCCCAGCCCAATGACCAGATCCTACAGCCCCACCCAATGCTAGGTCCCTTAGCCTAATGCCCAGGTCCCCCAGCCCCAATGCCCAGGTCCCCCAGCCCCAATGCCCATGTCCTCTGGCTCTAATGCCGAGGTCCCCCAGCACAACTGCCCAGTCCCCAGGCCCAATGCCCAGGCACCAGCCCCAGTCCCAGGTCCCCCAACCCCAGTCCTAGGTCCCCCAGCCACAATGCCCATGTTCTCCCAGCCCTAATGCCCATGTCCCCCAGCCCCAATTACCATATCCCCCAGCCCCAGTGTCCAGTCCCCAGGCCCAAAGCCCAGTCACCCAGCACCAGTGACCCAGGTCCCTCAGCCCCAGTCCCAGGTCCCCCACCTCAATGCCCATGTCCCACCCCCAATTCACAGGTCATACAGCACCAGTGAACAGTCCCCCAACCCAGTGCCCGGCCCCTCAGCCCCAGTCACAGGTCCCCCATCCCCCATATACATGTCCCCTGGTCCTAATGCCAAGGTCCCCCAGCCCAATGCCCAGGTCCCCCAGCCCCAATGCCAGGTCTTCAAGCCCCAATGCCAGGTCCCCCAGCCCAATGCCCAGGTCCCCCAGCCCTAATGCCCAGGTTCCCCAACCCAATGCCCAGGTCCCCCAGCCCCAGTGCCCAGGTCCCCCAGCCCTAGTACCCAGGTCCCTCAGCCCCAATGCCCAGATCCCCCAGCCCTAATGCCCAGGTGCCCAGCCCAGTGCCTACTGGAAATGGTGGCATCAGGGCATGGCCAGGGATGGCACAGTTGTCCCCCATGGTGCACTTGTGCACACCAGGAGCCCTGCACATCTTTTTCACTGAGAGGCCACTAGGAGGACGTCTCCCCCTCTGAAGGCAGATGCTGGTCTCTGGTCCACGTCTCAAGGGTGGTCTCTGTCGCTGGGACAGCTTGGGGATGGGGACACCCTGCACTGCACTGCTGGTCCACGGGTGCCCACCTGCCCCATGCCATGTCTTGACCACCCCAGGGAGCCTCCTTGGGGTTCACACAAGTGGTCAGGGCCGGGCGGATGGCATGCAGCCTGGCTGTGGCTACAGAAAGTCCTTGCTGCTCTGCTCCTGTGTGGACATGAGCTGCTTCCTGGGCCATAGTGGCCCCCAGCTGGCCTCTTGAGCTGATGGTGTGTGTCCCTTACAGGTGGCAGTGACGGGGCTGAGCTACAGGTAAGTGGGCCCGTCTATGTGGCCATGTCTCCTGCCCCTGCTGTGGAGAGCGTGAGGAAAGAGACCTTTCTCTCCCAGGAGGGAAACCCTTGGCCCCTAGAAATGCAGGAGGGAGGGGGACATCCCTGAGGTGACAGCCTGTGTTGACATTCCTGTGGTGACAGCCTTGAGGTGACAGTCTTGTGACAGTCTGTGGTGATAGCCCTGAGGTGACAACCCTGAGGTGATAGCCTGTGGTGACAGCCCTGAGATGACAGCCCTGAGGTGATAGTCTGTGGTGACAGCCCTGAAGTGATAGCCTGTGGTGACAGCCCTGAGGTGACAGCCCTGAAGTGATAGCCCTGAAGTGATAGCCCTGTGGTGACAGCCTTGTGGTGACAGCCCTGAGGTGACAGCCCTGAAGTGATAGCCTGTGGTGACAGCCCTGAGGTGACAGCCCTGAAGTGATAGCCTGTGGTGACAGCCCTGAGGTGACAGCCCTGAGGTGACAGCCCTATGGTGACTGCCCTGTGGTGACAGCCTTGTGGTGACAGCCCTGAGGTGACAACTCTGAGTTGACAGCCCTGAGGTGACATCCCTGGAGCCCTGTGGTGACAGCCCTAAGGTGACTTCCCTGTCTACCCTGCCCTGAGGTGACAGCCTTGGTGAAACCCATGGTAGCTCCCAGAAGCCCTGACCCCGCTTTCCCTGACTCCTTGGTTGGGGATGGGGACATGGTGTACCCTTGGAACTCTCCCTTCTCCCCCGCAGTACCTCATGCTCTCTCCTCTCTCTCAGGCTGCTCCCCCACGCCTCCCCCAGGAGCACCCCTGGCTGCACACTCGCCTACAACTGGGAGCCCCCCCTGCATTCCCTGCAGAGCCAGGCCTGTCTTCAGAGGAGGAGGAAGAGGCAGTGGGGATGGAGGACGTGAAGAGTCACACCTATTCCAGGCCACTGAGGCCCTCAGGGACCAGCACAGAGGCATCCCCACAGCCAAGGCCAGGGGCAAGAGTCTGGGGGGTCCCTGGGTCAGGCCTGCAGCTGGAGGCAAAGCTGCCCACAGAGGAGCCCGGCATCATCGTGACTAACCAAGAGTAAGTGGACCCTGACCACGGAGACTTAGGGCAGCTGTCCTGAGTACCTGTGCTCTGAGGACACTGAGTCCCATCAGGACCATGGTCCCTGAGGAGCCAGCCAAGCCCAGCTCTGAGTCCAGCCCAGCTGACCACTCAGAGCTTGGTGGTCTGGGGTCCAGAGCTGAAGGGACCCTGTCATTAAAGTTTGAGGCTCCAGAAGGCTGGGCTAGCTTTGCGGCGGTAGACAGAGATGACCAGAGACACACGGCTGGGCAGAGAGGCTTTATTCATGAGCGGGCAAACATGTGCTCTCCTGTCTTTCTGCTCTGGCAGCAGAGAGAGACCCTTAAACTAATCACCACAGATCTGTCCTGCATCCCCTCACGCCAGCACGCCAAGAACTCTGGCACTACGTAGCATAGGGGGCGGGAAGAAAGAGGGCCCGTGAAACTAGCAAGGGCCAAACCAATTCTCCTGGCGGGGGGAGAGCGAGACCAAACCAATATGAAATGTACCAACAGGACCCCACACACCTCCAAGTCCCAGAGACAGGAGATCAGCCTGTGGAGAGATGCCACCCAGCCCAGGTCTATCAATGGGGGACAGACACACCCAGTGGATATTCTGCCATGTCTGGGGTGTGTGGCCTGATGCCCTGCTGCTCTTGCATACCTTAGCCCTAGAGGGGTGTCCAGGAGCATAGCTGCTGCCCACACACAGAGGCGTGTGTCTGCATGTGTGTTGTGTGTCCATGTGTCCCTCTGTGGAATTTGCTCTCAAGCTCCTGGGCACAGCACACACAGCTTCTGCTTGGGAAGCGGCTTCATGGAGTGCTGACCCAGGGATGGGCTCCCTACACTCCTCAGCCTATGCACGCTCAGCCCTCAGGCAGGTCCAGATATACACAGGAGCAAAGGCCATCAGCCAGGCCGGAGGCCATGTGTTAGAAAACACAGACTGGGTGAGAACATCCTCTCCCCACAGACCATGGAGGAGAGGCTTCCTCTACACAGAGACCACAGACCAGAGGAGAGGCTTCCACTGCCCACAGAGCACAGACCACATACCACAGACCACGGAGGAGAGGCTTCCTCTACACACAGACCACAGACCAGAGGAGAGGCTTCCACTGCCCACAGACCACATACCACAGACCATGGAGGAGAGGCTTCCTCTACACACAGACCACAGACCAGAGGAGAGGCTTCCACTGCCCACAGACCACAGACCACATACCACAGACCACGGAGGAGAGGCTTCCTCTACACAGAGACCACAGACTACAGAGGAGAGGCTTCCACTACACAGCGAAGCACAGACCATGGAGGAGAGGCTTCCTCTACACACAGACCACAGACTACAGAGGAGAGGCTTCCTCTACACACAGACCACAGACCACAGAGGAGAAGCTTCCTCTACACACAGACCACAGACCACAGAGAAGCTTCCTCTACACACAGACCACAGACCATGGAGGAGAGGCTTCCTCTACACAGAGACCACAGAAGAGAGGCTTCCTCTAGACAGATACCACAGACCACAGAAGAGAGGCTTCCTCTACACACAGACCACAGAGGAGAGGCTTCCTCTACACACAGACCACAGAGGAGAGGCTTCCTCTGCACACAGACCACAGACCACAGAGGAGAGGCTTCCTCTACACAGAGACCACAGACCACAGAGAAGAGGCTTCCTCTACACAGAGACCACAGACCACAGAGAAGAGGCTTCCTCTACACAGAGACCACAGACCACAGAGAAGAGGCTTCCTCTACACACAGACCACAGAGAAGAGGCTTCCTCTACACACAGACCACAGACCACAGAGAAGAGGCTTCCTCTACACACAGACCACAGACCACAGAGAAGAGGCTTCCTCTACACACAGACCACAGACCACAGAGGAGAGGCTTCCTCTGCACACAGACCACAGACCACAGAAGAGAGGCTTCCTCTGCACACAGACCACAGACCACAGAGGAGAGGCTTCCTCTACACACAGACCACAGACCACAGCGGAGAGGCTTCCTCTACACAGAAACCACAGAAGAGAGGCTTCCTCTACACAGAGACCACAGACCACAGAGGAGAGGCTTCCTCTACACAGAGACCACAGAGGAGAGGCTTCCTCTACACAGAGACCACAGACCACAGAGGAGAGGCTTCCTCTACACACAGACCACAGACCACAGAGGAGAGGCTTCCTCTACACACAGACCACAGACCACAGAGGAGAGGCTTCCTCTACACACAGACCACAGACCACAGAGGAGAGGCTTCCTTTGCACACAGACCACAGACCACAGAGGAGAGGCTTCCTCTGCACACAGACCACAGACCACAGAGGAGAGGCTTCCTCTGCACACAGACCACAGACCGCAGAGGAGAGGCTTCCTCTGCACACAGACCACAGACCGCAGAGGAGAGGCTTCCTCTGCACACAGACCACAGACCACAGAGGAGAGGCTTCCTCTGCACACAGACCACAGACCACAGACCACAGAGGAGAGGCTTCCTCTACACACAGACCACAGACCACAGAGGAGAGGCTTCCTCTGCACACAGACCACAGACCACAGAGGAGAGGCTTCTTCTACATAGAGACCACAGACCACAGAGGAGAGGCTTCCTCTGCACACAGACCACAGACCACAGAAGAGAGGCTTCCTCTACACACAGACCACAGACCACAGAAGAGAGGCTTCCTCTACACACAGACCACAGACCACAGAGGATAGGCTTCCTCTGCACACAGACCACAGACCACAGCTTCCTCTACACACAGACCACAGACCACAGAAGAGAGGCTTCCTCTACACACAGACCACAGACCACAGAGGAGAGGCTTCCTCTGCACACAGACCACAGACCACAGAGGAGAGGCTTCCTCTGCACACAGACCACAGACCACAGAGGAGAAGCTTCCTCTACACACAGACCACAGACCACAGAAGAGAGGCTTCCTCTACACACAGACCACAGACCATGGAGGAGAGGCTTCCTCTACACACAGACCACAGACCACAGAGAAGCTTCCTCTACACACAGACCACAGACCATGGAGGAGAGGCTTCCTCTACACAGAGACCACAGACCACAGAAGAGAGGCTTCCTCTACACACAGACCACACACCACAGAGGAGAGGCTTCCTCTACACACAGACCACAGACCACAGAAGAGAGGCTTCCTCTACACACAGATGACAGACCACAGAAGAGAGGCTGTCTCTACACACAGACCACAGACCACAGAGGAGAGACTTCCTCTACACACAGACCACACACCACAGAGGAGAGGCTTCCTCTACACACAGACCACAGAGGAGAGGCTTCCTCTGCACACAGACCATGGAGGAGACTTCCTCTGTACATAAACCATGTGGACACTGGAGCTGGGGGACCTGGGCTCTGGGGCTGCAGACCTGGGTACTGACCCTTGTGCGGGCAGTGGTCAGCTATCTCTCCGGCCGGTGGTCCTGCTGACCCACAAGGCTGGCAGGGTGTGTCAACCCCAGTGAGTATGCTCTTGTTGGAGATCTCTGAGGTACTGTGACCTCTCTCATGGGAGCCCTGTTGGTGGTCCCCCCAATCCATCTTCATGTGGGTCTCATTGTGGGGGTTCAGGGCTGCCCCTTCCCCACCTGTGACAGGAATGCAGATCTGGAGGGGGTGTGCTGGGATAGCCTTGTAGGCGGGAGAGAGAGACGACCAGGGACTCATGTCTGAGCTGGGAAGCAGTATCTCTTTATTGACAGCAGAGATGCGGTTTAACAATCTAATCTCTTCTAGTCACAACACAATTCTGTCCTGCATCTCTCCTCAGGCAGAAGAGTCAGGAACAAGGAAGTACATAGGAGAAGGGAAAAGCGCGAACCAGTGAGGATTAAACCAATGTCCTGGAGGCAGGGGGTGCTTAGTTAACAGTCGTTATGTAAATAGAACACAGTGCCAAGCAAGGGGGACCAAAGCAATGAAACGGAAGGGGTCTTAGAAGCAGACCAACAGGCGTGGGAGACTGGAGGGGGTGGTGGCTGGGGGCTGGATGAGTTTGGGCTGCTGTCCCCTGGGCATCTACATAGGGAGCCCCCTGTGACCACCTCTCTCCTCCACAGTCTGCTGACCCAGGCACAAGGAATCCAGCTGCTGGGGGCACTGGCCCAACTCCTGGAGCTTCCAGAGGGCACTTTCTCCTCCATCCAGTGAGTATTGCCCCCACCCAGGGTTAGAGCCCCCCCAGGTCCAGAACACCCCAGATCCTGCACATGGGGTCACAGCCCACTCCCAGGGCCAGAGCCTCCATCACTGCTGCTGTCAGCCCAGCAGTGTGGGTGTGAGGAGAGGGAGAGCAAGGCTGTGAGCATTTCAATTCACTGAGAGGATTTAGAATTGAAGTGGAGGCGCCCCCCAGCCCCCTAGCAGCAGGCCACAGGCTGGAGGTAACCCCTCAGGCCTAGAGCACCA
This sequence comes from Erinaceus europaeus, assembly GCF_950295315.1. Lineage (NCBI taxonomy): Eukaryota > Metazoa > Chordata > Mammalia > Eulipotyphla > Erinaceidae > Erinaceus > Erinaceus europaeus. The sequence goes on along the minus strand of NW_026647309.1, from coordinate 37,763 downwards.
GAGACGTCCGGAGGGTTCTGCTCCCACCCCACCCCCACCAGAACTCAGTGTCAGGACCAGATGACTGAGGACGGGTCACAAAGGGTTGTCATGGGGATCTGTGACAAATAAGACAGGGAGATAAGAAGCTGGGTGTGGACAGGATGGGAAGCAGGAAGGAGCTTGTGATGAGCAGGCCATGAGTGAGCTCACTGGGGCCACATGGGTGACATACAGGAGGGACACGTGAGTGACATGGAGAAGGGGCCTCATGGCCTGGGCTCTAGGGGGCCTATGTGTGAGCTTGGGATGGAGGGATATGGCAAAACTTGTGGGAGGCCATGTGGCTGAGCTCAAGGGCCACATGCTCTGTGGTGCCATCCTGGGCTGTGGCCAGCGGCCTACACAGGGGGAGGGCATGAAGAGGGTGGGACCAGCCCCATGGCGCCACCTGCCAGGCTAGCGTCATGGGTGGGAGAGAGGATCCAAGAACTCGTGGCTGTGTGGTAACACAATTCTTTATTCACACGGGAATACCCCAGAGTCGGGTGTGAGCACAGCGGGTTAAGCCACATGGTACCAAACTGCAATGGCCACCTCCCAATCTGCATGCCAGCCCTTCTCCGGGTCAGGATGTGGGAGAAAAAAAGAAGAGAAGAGAGGAAGAGAGAGTGAAACCAGCAACAGAAGTGGCTTTATAGGGCAAAAACTGGAAGTGGCAAGTCGGGAACAGAGATGGCTAGGAAAGGGTATGGAGAGAGGCAAAAGGCATGCGGGGAAGGTGGAAGCATCCTTAGCAACTGTTGTGATGGTTTTAACTGGTGGGATTAATGATTATGTAAATAGGCCGTACTATCAGCAATGCGCATGGAGCAGGGGGAGCAGGTTTAATTCCTGACACCACCAGAGCTGATCTGGGTTCCAGTGGGGTTCAGAGTGTGGGCTCAGACCCCTCTTGACATGGCTTGTAGGGAGGGCTCCCGCCTGGGGCCTGTATTTCCTGCCACAGACTTGGACCCAGAGCAGGGTGCCAGGGTCGGGAGGGACGCGGCTCCCCAGAGGCATGGCAGCTCCCAGCAGGGCAGCTCCAGGGTCCTGGAGCAGACGCCCCATGGACGGGGCTCTGAGGGGTGTCCCCTGTTAAGAACCAGCACCTAGGAGCCCACAGCCAGGACCCTGCACTGAAAACACAGGAGACAGAAGCCAAGACTCAGGACTCAGCACCCAGGACAGAGGACAGAGGACAGAGGACCTAGGACACAGCAGCCAGGACTGAGGTCCCAACACCTACAGCACAGGACACAGACCCGGGACCCAGGACATTGGACCCAGGTCTCAGGATTCACCCCATGACTCAGCACTCTACACTCAGGATGGAACTCAGCACCCAGCACCCAGGACCCAGCCTCAGGACTCAGCACCCCACAGTCGGCAGTAGTGCCTCTGTCCCATTCCCCAACTAGAACTCTGAGTCATTCCTGCACCTGCCCTTTGCTGACAGTCACAGTGTTGTCACCTGGACTCTGTGACATGAGAGGGGAGGGGCAGGGCAGGAGCAGCTCTACAGGGCGATGGGGGGTCGTGAGTGACACGAAGGAGGGGCCAAGCAGTGACGTGAAGAGGACTAAGGTAGTGACATGGAGAAGAGGCCACGGTAGTGACATGATGGCAAGCCACATGGGAGAAATGCAGTAGGGGCCACGTGACTGACAAGGAAGTGGGCCACGTGAGTGACATGAGGACGGCCACGAGGGTGGAGTGGAGGAGGGTTTTGTGGGTGAAATATGGGAAGGGCCATGGAGATGACTTGGAGGTGGTGCCACGTGAGTGACAAGGAAGAGGTCACATGAGTGACATGGTGGAGGGTCACGTGGGTTACATCAGGATTGGTCATGTGCGATTCATGAATTGGGGCCACATAATTGACAAGGTAGAAGGCCTCATGAGTGACATAAAGTTGTGGCCACAGTGGTTACAGGGAAGAGTACCACATAGGTGACATGGAGGTGGGCTGTGTGAGTGACCTGGAGGAGGGACCCCATGAGTGACATAAAGGAGGGACAAGTGGGGGACATAGAGGAAGGTCACATGGGTGACAAGGAGCTGTGGCCACATGGCCTGACCTGTAGGGGGCCCATGAGTGAGCTCGGGCTGGAGGGATGTGGCAAAACATTGTGCGAGGCCACGTGCCTGAGCTCATGGACCACGTGCTCTGTGGTGACTTCCTAGTCCATGGCCAGCGGCCTACCCAGTGGGAGGACATGAAGAGGGCGGGACCAGACCCCATATCGCCCCCAGAGCTGAGCTGGGTTCCAGTGGGGTTCAGAGTCTGTGCTCTGGCCTCTCTGACATGGCTTGTGGGGACCTTCTGCCTGGTGCCCGTGTTTCCTGCCAGAGACTCGGTGCCCGGAGCAGGGTGCCTGGGGCTTGAGGGCCTCAGTTCCTTAGAGGCATGGCAGCTCCTAGGAGTGCAGTTCAGGGTCATGGAGAAGATGCCCACATGACGGTTTGTCTGCTCGGAGCCTGCCGACCAGGAACAGTAGTACCTGGAGAGGGCGCTGTGATTGAGAGAAGAAAGAAGACAGTGCAGTGGGATCGGGAGGCCCCAGTTCATTAACTGAGCGCTCCTAGATTTAATTTTCTCACAGTCTTTTATAACACACAGCAAGAAGTTTCATTAGGCTGGCTCTGCATAAGGTTTCTCAAAACATAATCCAGGTGCATAAGCAAAGTACAGTTTCTCAAAACATGAGCAAGACACAGTTGAGGCAAAAGTTCCTGTGCTTAGACACTTATCATTCTCCCAGAGAGTCTGCAAAGTCTTTATCATTTTCTCAGCTTTCTCCAGTCATCCTAGGAGAAAGGTCAGTGGCTCGCAGAAGGCCTACTTTGCCAGCCTTCTGCTCACAGGTCCAGGGGCCTTGCCTTTCAAGGACCTGCTGCCTCCAACATCTCCCCCTTTTCTATTTTATTTAAAGAATTTGATTGTTTAATCGGGTTTGATGTAGTTCTACTTGAATAATATGGATTGACTTAATCAGACTCCTGGTAATTATTGGCAATAAACAGGTTAAAGCAAGCACAAAAGTTCCCTTCGTCCCTAAGAGGAACATAATTTTCTTAAAATCTCCCAGTGATGGCAGTTCAGAAATAAATCTTTTAGTCACATCCTCAGTTTTTTGTGCCAGATCAGTAAGTACAGGTTTAGCATTTCTCAAAGCCTGTATTTCTTCATGCAACAATTGCAAATCCAGGGAATGATTTGTATGGTACCACACACCTAAAAAGTGTGCTCAGACCCTTTCCCATGGGGTATTTGTCTCATGTTTATAAGGAGTTTCACATGTATCAGCATACCGAGCATGACATCTCCCTAAGTCTCCCTCTTACCTCTAAAGCCTCAACTCTTTCTCCCAAAACCTGAACATACTCCATCAGTGCTTCTAACCTAGCTCCCATCTTATCATCTATGTTCTCCTGTGGTCCTAGAGCTTTGGTGACATTACTACAAAAGAGGCGGTTTGTACAGAAGTAGAGAGTGCCACAGCTGCAGTTGTGACACTTGGAATCACTGAAATGGCTGTCACAGTACCAACTCTTGACAATCCCACAAACCTCTTTTGCCTGTCTAATGCCTGTTCTATCTTGTTCAAAACTAACATTCCTGTATCTAGGTACCATTCTTCTCCTAAACTTACCGGAATCATGACAAAGGCAGGCCTCTTCACTAACAATGCCTGGTCCCCGTCAGGAATGCCTGCTACACAGTTAGTAAGATTACAGTTATCACAACTATTATTATACAAGCTTTTCTCAACTCTTACCTGTATCTTTCCCGTCAAGAAAGCCATCGGGTCTTGGACACAGGCCCTAGTCTGCTTAATAGTGCTCTCATAATACCCAAAGCTACTTCTCCAGTAAGACTTATCTACCTGAGTTTTCCCCATACTAGCCACTACTTTCCACAGGTCATATTGAGGTGCTCCTTTTAAAGAATACCACACCCCTTGAAAAAACCCATTTACTGGGTCAGTCTGTCACCTGTTAGATTGAGACCAGTCTAGACACTGTCATTAGTCTCATATATCTGGTACTGTACCACCTGGCTTCCGTGGCACCGTACCCAAGTTATCTTTTTATTTGGCAAAGAGTGCTCCTCACAAGGAGGAGTATCCTGTGGAGGGTCATATTTTTAAGCTCACCTTTATGAGAATCTAGCCCAGTCATGCTAATTGTCGCCTTATGGAAGGCCCTTCTGACTTTTCCGAGGCGGATCTCTAATATCCTGCAAGTTCTTTACCACTGTTAAACAACCACTATGATTCTGAGCAGAAAAACATACAGGAGCTTTGTGAGTCAAACCAGAAAAGGGAAAGCTCTGGGCAATGTCCAGACTAAATCCCTTCCATGAAGGGCGTCCTAGCCATTCGGTAGGTTCAGCATACACTCGCACCAAAGGGTTGTGCCATGTCACAGGACGATATAAGGCCGGATCAGGAAGATAAGTCCAGAATGTCTCTGCTGTATGAGAAGTCTGTACTTGGCAGTAAACTATGGCCAGCATGGCCAGGAAAAGAGTAGATGGAGTTCTTGTCTGACCAGACATCTTCACCACTTGCTCCACGTCATTAGCCAGCCATTTCAACTGTCCCCCAAGTGGGTGGTTTCACTCCTTTTGTAGCTTTCACTGGTGGTCTATTTCTCAGTTTACTCTAGATCTTCATCCTTTTCATGGGTGGGCTGAGCCCCTCTGGGTCCTCCTCTGGACTCGACAGCCACTGGGGTCCATTACCTGTTTGAGAAAACACACACACACACATGCCCTCTTCCCCAAATTAATACTGGATCAGGTCCATTCCATTGCCCAGTAAACGGGTCTTTCCAAAACACAGCTGCATAAGAGCATTGAGTTGTAGCTCCCCAGAACCTATCTGCTGCTGACTGACCATGCGCATCCAAATTTTAAAAAATTATGACCAACAGAGCATGATGCAAGAGATTTATAGGTGTATAGGGGTGAAACTCCCCCTTTTTAATTTTATTAATTTGATTTTTAAGTGTAAGATGAGCTCTCTCTACTATGCCTTGTCCTTGGGGATTATAAGGAGTGCCAGTTTTGTGTTCAATACTAAATTGTAGACAGAAAGTTTGGAATTTCTTCCCTGTATATCCTTGTCCATTATCTGTTTTAATGACTTTGGAGATGCCTAGGATGCTAAAACAATATAGACAGTGTGCAGTACCAACTTAAGGAGCTTCCCCATTTCTGGGTGAGGCAAGAATAAGCCCAGAAAATGTGTCTATCACTGTATGAATATATTTCAATTTTCCAAAGGATGGTATATGTGTCACATCCAGTTGCCATATTTGATTGGGTTATGATCCCCTGGGGTTCACTCCATAATGTGGAACTGGCAGACACATGGGACACGTATGGAATTCTTTCACTAGCAGCTTCTCCAGAAATATGAAACTGTCGACTAAGACTGTAAGAATTGTGATGGTGAATAGCATGAAAATCAGTAGCTTCTTGGATGGTAAAAATAACTATCCTGGTCAGTAACCGAGTTACCTTCTGTAAGAGGCCCAGGGAGGCCACTGTGGGCTCATAAATGTCCAACAAACACAGGATGCGTTCTTTGCCTTATAAGCTGTTGTAGCTGAACAAATAGCAAGAAAACCCGAGAAGTGGAGTGACAGGTGAGAGAAACAGTTTCTAAGGAAGCAAGAGCACAGGTAACATACTGTCACTGTACAAGTTAAAGCTTACAGTTGGTAATAATTGAAAAACTTTAATTACTGCTGCCAGTACTACCTGCTGAGCAGATAGCAAAAACTTGAGTTTTATTTTGTATAGTGTAAGCTGCCTGTCCATTAGAGGACCCATCAGTAAAGACTACTTCTTCTTCTTCTTCTAGTGTTTGCCCTTCTTCCGTAGCCAGTCAACAGCGTCAGGTTGAGCCTGATGTAAAGTTTCGAGACCTCCTTTGAATCTGGAGAGGTGGCAGTCGTTGACTATGTGGGTCATAGTCTGTCTGTAGCCGCAGGGGCAGTTAGTAAAGACTACTAAGGATGCCAGAATCACTGAGATTTTATCTTTGGAAAAACATAAAAACATTGTTAAGTCACATAAGCTGAAATTGGGCTACATATAGGGTATTTTTTATTTCAAAAAAGCTTCTCATCATATGAAAGGTTGGTTCTTCATGTGAAGGCTTGACACAGCTGTAGTCCTTCATCTGTGACCAGCAAGGCATACACAAGGCCAGGAAAAATACTAAAATTGATAATCTAATGACTTAGAATTTGTTTAAATATCTTTATATAATTTTGGAAGGCCTTTTTAACAATAAAATGATTATCATATTTTTAGTGTCATTTTAAAACCACTTAAACAATTTAAGCATAATATTAGAACTTATAAAAGTCATCACAAGTCTATTTTAACACCTGTTTATACTTTTTTATCTAGCTGTATATTATTTTTTATGTAACACCCCAAGAGTGGCTATGAGCAAGGGTTGGCAATTTAAAAGACTAGAGAAAACCTCATAGCTTAAATGTTTAAAATAATCTTTTACTTTTACATCATCTTAAAATAACAACTTTAGACTAGTTTTGTTTAATGAAGATTTATCAAACATTAAACTTTTTATCAGATCAGAAACATACGAACTAAACTTATCAAGAATAAACTTTTGACACTGTCTTGAAACAAATTAGATATTTTTAAATGTGGAGAGATATAAAGAGGGGTACCAAATCAAAAGCTTTAGGCATGAAATTTATTAGCATAGCCATTGAAAAATTATTTCTTGCTCAATTAGGCCTATTTTATCTTTTTAAATGAGAAGGTATTTGAAAACTTTATACATATCAATAATACCCCTTTTAGTCTGTTGTCACACTCAGTTAAAATTGAGACACACCCTAAGTGTGTGATATTTATTTTTTAAAGGATCTGTTTGAATTTTAAAGGAAGCAAATCTAAAGGTTATCTTATTTAACCTCGTGTAGCAATCTCTGTATGCCAGCATCTTCAAATCAAATTTAGCTAAAGTATATTGATTTTTAATTAATTTTACTTTAAACTTTAAACAAACTCAAGTTACTTAAAGAGTTAACACACCTTAGTGACAATGCTTCTCAGAAAATTTACAGTGTCAAACAAACACCAAATTTTGTTGTGGACTAATTCCACAAAAAGAGTTTCACAGGGCATCATGGGGGCCCTCCATAATGTCCTGAAGCCTTTCCTACTTAAAAATATACATATAGGGGGTCGGGCGGTAGCACAGCGGGTTAAGCGCACATGGCGTAAAGCGCAAGGACTGGCAGGAGGATCCCGGTTCGAGCCCCCGGCTCCCCACCTGTAGGAGGGTTGCTTCACAGGAGGTGAAGCAGGTCTGCAGGTGTCTGTCTTTCTCTCTTCCCTCTCAGTCTCCCCTCCTCTCTCAATTTCTCTCTGTCCTATCCAACAACAACAACAACAGCAATGATAACAACAATAATGATGACAACAAGGGCAACAAAGCGGGAAAAAATGGCCTCCAGGAGCAGTGGATTCGTAGTGCAGGCAATGAGCCCCAGCAATAACCCCGGAGGTTAAAAAAAAAAACAAAAAAAACCCATACATATAATTTGTATTTTAACTTGGAGATGAAGAATTTTCACATTGACACTTTTAAGAAGTTAGTCAATTTAAATGCTTAAGCTTTTACTTTAAATACTTATTTACCTTAGCAAAATAATTTTTATATTACCACATAAGAACTGTGTTGGAAACCCCCCTTTTTAAACTAGTCTGTTAAGAATGTGGCTTCAAGATTATTTACACTTTTAACCTTAAAATTAATATTTCTCAGGCCATAAAGCCAAACTCAAAACATACATACAAACATGTATATAAATAATACTTATTTATTATTATTCATTAATTGTTATTTATTACTTTATTATTATCTAATACTTATTATTAAATTTAATTATTAAATAATTATAATATATTATTATTAACATGCTGTCTACAGAAAAAGTATCTCTCAATTTTCTTGGTGGCACCATTTGCTTTCTTATTTAGTTTGTTTAACAATTAAGTAGAGGTTTCTCCCTGAGGACAGCAGTTATAGTTACATCTTGTAGGAAGGGAGGAATAACCTCTCAACAGGTTCATACATAATCACTTAAAGAGCCCATTTTTCTTAAAGAGCAAATTAAGGTCTGACAAGTCAGGAGTCAATTGTTTGATAACTATATGTGCTGCCTCTTGTTGTGGTATGATTTTTAAAACATGACTTATAAATCTAGACAAAGGTACATAAACATCTTCTTGTCTAGCTGACACTTAACAGGGGAGTACTTTTTGTGGCAGGGATGGAGGTCTCCTCAGGTCCTTTGAACATAAAGGCAGAAATTTAAATGGGAGAATCTGCTCCTGTGGAAAGACAAGAATACCCTCACCCCAATGTTAGTAGAGCATCTGATCTTTTCCATTTGTCTGTCAGCAAACCTTTCTATTTAACCAGGGGTTTATTAATGGTGCTTTGTTGGCCCCAGTGATGAGAAACTGAAGCAAAGTCTGGAAAGGAATTTTTCTCCCCTCCATCCTCTTTTTTGCTGCTTTTTCTCTCTTTCTCTCTCCCCCTTCTGGGGGTGTGGTGGAGAGGGCAGTGGCAGCGGCCAAGGCTACGGAGGATGTGAGCCTGACTCTACAAAAGAACTAATTAAAGTTTGACAAGTAGAATTTGTGCTCTCAAAAGCCATTATTGGATAATTTTTGTAGTCTTTCTAAATAGGGGAGTTATCTCAGTAACAACTATATCAGAAGTAGCATGTCATTGTGAAAGCAAAAGTAACTCATGAGTAAGATCTAAAAAATCTCTTTAAAAGTTTCAAAGTGAAAAGGTTTCAACCGGAATATTTTTTGGTCCATATAAGACATAAAACTTTCTTAAGTTTTTACCTAGTCTCCCCCATGTTTCAATATCCAAAGTTCTTTTCAGGGAAGCCAGGGGCACACTTCATGAATAAAGTGAAAAAAGATAGATAACTGCTTAGCTAAAACATCTACACAGCTCTACATTAGAGAGCCCCACATTTATTTGTCAAGTTTTATCTGAAAATTTTTTCTCTTATACATCACAACATTTCAACATGACATGATTATAGGCAGTTGTCTCATATTTAAATCCTCTACTTTTAAGCATGCCTTTTAAGACTAGAAGAAAGAGTTCTATACTAGATAGCTGCCCCATCTTATTTTACTCCTGACTGTACCTTGAATTTTCCCGCAACTCTTCCTTTATTCTTATTCTTATTCTCCAGAGCTCCTCTGTGGAATCCTTCGTGATTATCCCTAGTGCCAGGTCCCTGATCGGGCGCCACTTTCTGCTCGGAGCCTGCCGACCAGGAACAGTAGTACCTGGAGAGGGCGCTGTGATTGAGAGAAGAAAGAAGACAGTGCAGTGGGATCGGGAGGCCCCAGTTCATTAACTGAGCGCTCCTAGATTTAATTTTCTCACAGTCTTTTATAACACACAGCAAGAAGTTTCATTAGGCTGGCTCTGCATAAGGTTTCTCAAAACATATTCCAGGTGCATAAGCAAAGTACAGTTTCTCAAAACATGAGCAAGACACAGTTGAGGCAAAAGTTCCTGTGCTTAGACACTTATCATTCTCCCAGAGAGTCTGCAAAGTCTTTATCATTTTCTCAGCTTTCTCCAGTCATCCTAGGAGAAAGGTCAGTGGCTCGCAGAAGGCCTACTTTGCCAGCCTTCTGCTCACAGGTCCAGGGGCCTTGCCTTTCAAGGACCTCCTGCTTCTGATAGGTTTGGGTGAGGGCTCTTGAGGGGTGTCCCCCTGCAATGTAGCCAGGACACAGCACCCAGACTCTGCACCCAGGAAGCAGAAGCCTGCACCCAGCACCAGGGACACGGGAGTCAGAACACCGGGCTGAGAACCCATCACCCAGACACAGGACTCAGGACTCAGCACCCAGAGTACAGGACACAGGATCCTCTACCTCAGACTCAAGGCATGGAAGCAGCACCCAGCACCCAGCACCCAGGATACAAGACACTGCACACAGGACCCAGGACTCAGGACTCAGAACCCTGGACACAGGATGTGGCCCTAGGTCTCAGTCCTCAGCACCCAGAAATGGTGTGTCAGCCCCTCATCCCCCCCCAACATCTCCATGTCAGGGCTCAGCCCACAGCGGCCCTGCACCAGCCTCTTGGGGACAATGGCAGAAGGGTTGTCATGGGAATTCTGTGACACGGGAGGGGAGGCAGGGGAGGGCAGGGTGGGAGTCTGGGAAGAGCTCTGCAGGGAGCACGTGGCCACATGAGTGACATGGGGGATGGCCACGTGACCTGAGCTCGTGGCAGGGGCCACAGGAGAGCTCGAGGGAGGGGCCAGAGGCACGAGCTCCTGGGAGGAAGCAGCTGACTGAGCTCTGTGGTGCCTTCCTGGCTGTGGCCAGCGGCCTACCCAGTGGTTGGGCATGAAGTGGGTGGGACCAGCCCCATGGCGCCCCCAGAGCTGAGCTGGGTTCCAGTGGGGTTCAGAGTGTGGGCTCAGGCCTCTCTGACCCGGCTTGTGGGGGGGCCTCCCGCCTGGGGCCTGTGTTTCCTGCCAGAGACTTGGACCCAGAGCAGGGTGCTGGGGGCGGGAGGGGCGCAGCTCCCCAGAGGCATGGCAGCTCCCAGCAGGGCAGCTCCAGGGTCCTGGAGCAGACGCCCCATGGACAGGAGTCTGAGGGGTGTCCTCTGTTAAGAACCAGCACCTAGGAGCCCACAGCCAGGACCCTGCACTGAAAACACAGGAGACAGAAGCCAAGACTCAGGACTCAGCACCCAGGACAGAGGACAGAGGATAGAGGACAGAGGACACAGCAGCCAGGACTGAGGTCCCAACACCTACAGCACAGGACACAGACCCGGGACCCAGGACATTGGACCCAGGTCTCAGGATTCACCCCATGACTCAGCACTCTACACTCAGGATGGAACTCAGCACCCAGCACCCAGGACCCAGCCTCAGGACTCAGCACCCTGCAGTCGGCAGTAGTGCCTCTGTCCCATTCCCCAACTAGAACTCTGAGTCATTCCTGCATCTGCCCTTTGCTGACAGTCACAGTGTTGTCACCTGGACTCTGTGACATGAGAGGGGAGGGGCAGGGCGGGAGCAGCTCTACAGGGAGATGGGGGGTCGTGAGTGACATGGAGGAGGGGCCAAGCAGTGACGTGAAGAGGACTAAGGTAGTGACACGGAGAAGAGGCCATGGTAGTGACATGAAGGCGAGCCACATGGGAGATGTGCAGTAGGGGCCACGTGACTGACAAGGAAGAGGGCCACGTGAGTGACATGAGGATGGCCACGAGGATGGAGTGGAGGAGGGTTTTGTGGGTGAAATTGAGGAGGGGCCATGGAGGTGACATGGAGGTTGGGCCATGTGACTGACAAGGAAGAGGCCATGTGGGTGACATGGAGGAGAAGCCATGTGGGAATCATGGATGAGGGGCCAACTGAATGACCAGGAAGAGGGCCACGTCAGTGACATAAAGGACAGCCACGTGGGAGACGTGGTGGAGGGTCTCATTGTGACATTAGGTAGGCCACCTGGGTGACAAGGAAGAGGGCCACGTGACTGACATGGAGGAGTGCCACGTGGGAGACATAAAGCAGGGGCCATGTGAGTGACAGGGAAGAGGGCCACGTGACTGACATAATGGTAGACCACACAGGTGGCGTTGAGGAGGGTTTCGTGGGTAACATGGAGGAGGGGCCATGTGAGTGACAAGGAAGAGGGCCATATAGGTGACATAAAGGGCAGCCACGTGGGTGACATGGAGGAGGGTTACGTGGATGGGATTGAGGAGGGGACACTTACGTATCATGGATGAGGGGCTACGTGAGTGATAAGGAAGAGGGCCATGTCACTGACATGAGAGATGACCATGTGGGTGACATGGAGGAGGGTTACCTGCGTGAAATAGAGGAGGGACCACGTGAGTGTCATGGATGACGGGCCACCTGAGTGACATATAGTGGGGCCATGGTGGTGATGGGGAGGAGTGCAATATGGGTGACCTGGAGGTGGGCCATGTGAGTGACCTGGAGGAGGGGCCCCATGAGTGACATAAAGGAGGGACAAGTTGGGGACATGGAAGATGGTCACATGGGTGACAAGGAGCTGTGGCCACATGGCCTGTCCTGTAGGAGGCCCATGAGTGAGCTCGGGCTGGAGGGATGTGGCAAAACATTGTGCGAGGCCTCGTGACTGAGCTCAAGGGCTGGGTTCTCTGTGATGCCTTCTAGTCCGTGGCCAGCAGCCTACCCAGTGGGAGGGCATGAAGAGGGTGGGACCAGGCCGCATATCTCCCCCAGAGCTGAGCTGGGTTCCAGTGGGGTTCAGAGTCTGTGCTCTGGCCTCTCTGACACGGCTTGAGGGGACCTCCTGCCTGGTGCCCGTGTTTCTTGCCAGAGACTCGGTGCCCAGAGCAGGGTGCCGGGGGAGGTGGGGCACAGCTCCTCAGGGGCATGGCAGCTCCTGGAGGGCAGTTCAGGGCCATGGAGCAGATGCCCACATGAGGGTTTGGGGGAGGGCTCTTGAGGGGTGTCCCCCTGCAATGTAGCCAGGACACAGCACCCAGACTCTACACCCAGGAAGCAGAAGCCTGCACCCAGCACCAGGGACACGGGAGTCAGAACACCGGGCTGAGAACCCATCACCCAGACACAGGACTCAGGACTCAGCACCCAGAGTACAGGACACAGGATCCTCTACCTCAGACTCAAGGCATGGAAGCAGCACCCAGCACCCAGCACCCAGGATACAAGACACTGCACACAGGACCCAGGACTCAGGACTCAGAACCCTGGACACAGGATGTGGCCCTAGGTCTCAGTCCTCAGCACCCAGAAATGGTGTGTCAGCCCCTCATCCCCCCCCAACATCTCCATGTCAGGGCTCAGCCCACAGCGGCCCTGCACCAGCCTCTTGGGGACAATGGCAGAAGGGTTGTCATGGGAATTCTGTGACACGGGAGGGGAGGCAGGGGAGGGCAGGGTGGGAGTCTGGGAAGAGCTCTGCAGGGAGCACGTGGCCACATGAGTGACATGGGGGATGGCCACGTGACCTGAGCTCGTGGCAGGGGCCACAGGAGAGCTCGAGGGAGGGGCCAGAGGCACGAGCTCCTGGGAGGAAGCAGCTGACTGAGCTCTGTGGTGCCTTCCTGGCTGTGGCCAGCGGCCTACCCAGTGGTTGGGCATGAAGTGGGTGGGACCAGCCCCATGGCGCCCCCAGAGCTGAGCTGGGTTCCAGTGGGGTTCAGAGTGTGGGCTCAGGCCTCTCTGACCCGGCTTGTGGGGGAGCCTCCCGCCTGGGGCCTGTGTTTCCTGCCAGAGACTTGGACCCAGAGCAGGGTGCTGGGGGCGGGAGGGGCGCAGCTCCCCAGAGGCATGGCAGCTCCCAGCAGGGCAGCTCCACGGTTCCGGAGCAGATGGTGCCAGAGGTGTGACTGGCACTGCACTGCACACTAGGGACTTGGCGTGGCGTGTGGACAGAAAGGTGGCTTATTGGAGACTGGTCGCTCTGAACTTTCTCCTGCTCTCGCCGAGTGTGTGTCCTCGTCTCCCTGCAGCACAGCAGAAGCGCGTTACAGAAGCTGAAGCTGCTAGGCTGCACTTTTTATTTTCTCTGCCCTCCCGCCCCAGCACTCTCATGCTAGTTCCTGAAAGCTGCTGGACCCACGGAAAGCACCCCCCAGCTGAGTGGCAGCTGCTGGTCACTGCCAGTTTGCAGCTCAGCTCACCTGCTTCTGTTCTGTTCATCTCTTCTCGCAGTGCCCCTCATGAGGGGTGGGGGCTCTTGCGGTGTCCCCAGGACACTGCACCTAGGCTCTGCACATAGGACTTTGTACCCAGGAAGCAGAATCCTGCATCCAGCACCAAGGACACAGCACCCAGGGTACAGGACACAGGATCCTCTACCTAGAACTGAAGGCATGGAACCAGGACCCGGCAGGTCTGGGGGGGCAGGGGGCTTCATGGTGTTCAGTGGGGCCACTGACCAGGCCAGGGGAAGGGCAGCCTGAAGGGAGTCCTGGAACCCCAGGGGGAGAAATCGGGTGCCCCCCTCTGTGCTCTGTCTTTTCCTCTGACTTTCTGCCCCTCCAAGACTCCAGCTGCCCTGACAGGAAGGGCTTCTTGGACAGAGTGACCAGAAGGTGGGGTCGGGGCAGGGCCATGTGTTGCACTAAACTGTGAGCTTCACTTCATTTGCTCAAACAAACAAAAAGTGCTTGTTAGATGCAGAGAGGGCACTGAAGCTGCCGTCCATGCCTGCAGGGACAGCTCCGAGCTCGGTGCCTCCCCCAGCCGCCATCAGTGAAAGGCTCTGGGACGCTGGGAGAGTCCTTTCTGGGGCCCCGGCCGCTCTTTGTGCTGGTCAGTCTGACGGCCCTGGGTGTGACGCGCTCACAACATAGGAGCACGGCTCCCTCTGCTCCGGGAAAGGGCTGCTATTGGGGTCCGGGGTGCGGTGGGGCCCACGGCAGGTTTATTGAGGGAGATGGGGGTTCTCAGTAAAGGGCCCAGGGCTGGTGAGAGTAAGAAACAGCACCTCTGGGCAGGTAGGGAGCAGCCGTGGCCTGGGAGCCTGTGGTGGGAGACCCATGGTCTGGGAGCCTGTGGTGAGGGAGCCCGTGGTCTGGGAGCCTGTGGTGAGGGAGCCCGTGGTCTGGGAGCCTGTGGTGAGGGAGCCCGTGGTCTGGGAGCCTGTGGTGAGGGAGCCCGTGGTCTGGGAGCCTGTGGTGAGGGAGCCCGTGGCCTGGGAGCCTGTGGTGAGGGAGCCCGTGGTCTGGGAGCCTGTGGTGAGGGAGCCCGTGGTCTGGGAGCCCGTGGTGAGGGAGCCCATGGTCTGGGAGCCTGTGGTGAGGGAGCCTGTGGTCTGGGAACTCGTGGCCTGGGAGCCTGTGGTGCAGGAGCCCGTGGTGGGGGAGTCTGTGGTGGGGGAGCCTGTGGTGGGGGAGCCCGTGGTGGGGAGCCCGTGGTGGAGGAACCTGTGGCAGGGGAGACTGTGGTGAGGGAGCCCGTGGTGAGGGAGCCTGTGGTGGGGGAGCCTGTGGTCTGGGAACTCGTGGCCTGGGAGCCTGTGGTGGGGGAGCCCGTGGTGGGGGAGCCCGTGGTGGGGGAGCCCGTGGTGGAGGAGCCCATGGTGGAGGAACCTGTGGCAGGGGAGACTGTGACCTGGGAACCCTTGGTGGGGAAACCTGTGTCTTGGGCAGCAATGGGTGTGGTGAGTGCTAACACCTCCTGCTGTTCCTTGCAGGGTCGAGGGGCCTGCAGTGACCTTCAGAGTGAGCCCCCTTGGCACCCTCAACGTGACGGCCGCGGGCCTGGCCCAGGCAGCAGGTAAGGAGGCACATGGCTCTCTGGTTTCAGCAGGGATCCCCGGGGTGCAGGGTCCCCTCACCTCTAATCCATGTGGCCTACAGGTAGGGACAGCTCGCCCTGTGAGGACAAGGCTGTCCCTGTGCAGGCTGGTCTGGGGGCCTCGGCCATGGCCGTGGGCAACTGGCACAGCTTCCTGGGATCTCCGTGAGTGACATGGTAATGAGGCTTCCTGCACCACTCAGACCCGTGAGGGGTGTGGCTGGCCCTGGTCCCAGCTGCATTCGCCCCACCCGGAACCCCAACCTCAGCCTCAGAGGGTGTGAGCGGCGGGCTGCCCTCAGCCTACGTGCCTGGGCATCATGGCATCACAGCTGGCTGGTCTCGGTGGCCAGGCCCTACACATGGCTGGACGCGGCAGCATAGCAGGGCATGGCATGGCAGGGCATGGAGCCCACACCAGCCGCTGTCCACCCCTGTTCCGACCCCAGCTGTCCACTCCCTGCGTCTGCCTCACATGGCCTGTGTCATGCAGTGTCCCTCACCCAGTCATGGCTTGAGGCGGGGCCTGGGGTCTTGCAGGAGATGGTGGTGACCCAGTGACCGCTGGGGGCGTGTGGTGACCTGGCCTTGTGACTCCCGGGAGGCCGTGGGTGAGGACTGAGATGCTGGCAGGAAGACTGTCCGGTCCCGAGGCCAGGTGCCCGGCACTGTACTGGCGTCCCCTGCTCCTGGGATGGCCTGAACCAGCTGCTGGCCGGGGTCCTTCCTGTCGTTCCTGGCCCCAACTGACACTTCCAGAGTGAGCGGTGCGTCCTGGGGGATGTCATCCTCTAGCGGGTCCCCTCAAGTGAGAGTTAGGTTTCTCTGTCTGTGATTAAACTCTGGAGGAGCAGATCTGGAAGCCTCATTGTCTGGAGGTGACTGAAGGCTGCTGCTGTCACCATGGGGATGGGGGCTTGACAGGCCTGCAGGGGACACTGTGCCCGGCTGCCACTCACACACTCACATGTGTGCATGTGTGTGGCTTGGCAGGTGTGTGTGAGCAGTGTGTGTGGGTGAGGGGTGTGCAAGTACATTTGGCTTGGGGGGCTGTGCATGAGAGAGTGCGGCTGTGGTGCCCACTTCCTGGGGTGTGTAGGTGTGCTCAGATGCCCACTGTCTGGGGTGTGTGCTCAGGTGCCCACTGTCTGGGGTGTGCAGGTGTGCTCAGATGCCCACTGTCTGGGGTGTGTGCTCAGGTGCCCACTGTCTGGGGTGTGCAGGTGTGCTCAGATGCCCACTGTCTGGGGTGTGTGCTCAGATGCCCACTGTCTGGGGTGTGCAGGTGTGCTCAGATGCCCACTGTCTGGGGTGTGTGCTCAGGTGCCCACTGTCTGGGGTGTGCAGGTGTGCTCAGATCCCCACTGTCTGGGGTGTGTGCTCAGATGCCCACTGTCTGGGGTGTGTGCTCAAGATGCCCACTGTCTGGGGTGTGTGCTCAGGTGCCTACTGTCTGGGGTGTGTGCTCAGATGCCCACTGTCTGGGGTGTGTGCTCAGATGCCCACTGTCTGGGATGTGTGCTCAGGTGCCCACTGTCTGGGGTGTGTGCTCAGATGCCCACTGTCTGGGGTGTGTGCTCAGATGCCCACTGTCTGGGGTGTGTGCTCAGATGCCCACTGTCTGGGGTGTGTGCTCAGATGCCCACTGTCTGGGGTGTGTGCTCAGGTGCCCACTGTCTGGGGTGTGTGCTCAGATGCCCACTGTCTGGGGTGTGTGCTCAGATGCCCACTGTCTGGGGTGTGTGCTCAGGTGCCCACTGTCTGGGGTGTGCAGGTGTGCTCAGATGCCCACTGTCTGGGGTGTGTGCTCAGATGCCCACTGTCTGGGGTGTGTGCTCAGATGCCCACTGTCTGGGGTGTGTGCTCAGGTGCCCAATGTCTGGGGTGTGTGCTCAGGTGCCCACTGTCTGGGGTGTGCAGGTGTGCTCAGATGCCCACTGTCTGGGGTGTGTGCTCAGATGCCCACTGTCTGGGGTGTGTGCTCAGATGCCCACTGTCTGGGGTGTGTGCTCAGGTGCCCACTGTCTGGGGTGTGTGTCAGATGCCCACTGTCTGGGGTGTGTGCTCAGGTGCCCACTGTTTGGCGTGTGTGTCAGATGCCCACTGTCTGGCATGTGTGTCAGATGCCCACTGTCTGGGGTGTGTGCTCAGATGCCCACTGTCTGGGGTGTGTGCTCAGGTGCCCACTGTCTGGGGTGTGTGCTCAGATGCCCACTGTCTGGCGTGTGTGTCAGATGCCCACTGTCTGGGGTGTGTGTCAGATGCCCACTATCTGGCGTGTGTGCTCAGGTACCCTGATTTCTGGGTGTGTGTGTGTGTGTGGCTCAGTCCAGGAAGACATAGCCTGCCTCAGAAGCCCTCTGGTGTTCAGCATATGGGAGATGGTGGACACCATTCCAGACTGGCTGGCGGCACACATGATCACCCACACACGCTAGGCAGAGGAGGCACCCAGGAAGCCACTCGCCCCCCCATGGGGCCACGCAGTAAAGATATCCTGTCTCCACCAGCCTGGGCCAGAGCTGAGTGGTGCTCCGGGCTCTGTCACTCATTCGTGTGAAAGTCAATAACTGAAAGGTTTAGACATGACCAGCTCCACCCCCATCCCTGTGCTGGGCTCTTTGTGGAGAGCAGGGCCTCTTTCCTCAGGTGTGAGTGGGGTACTTTCGGGTCCTGTCCCCTCAAGTCTACTGTGTAGGAAGCAGGAACATTCCATGTGAGGACAGACAGGTCGCCATATGACAAAAGAGCAGAGCAGGGAAGGACAGAGGCTGGGCAGGCATGGGGGTCCGGGGGGGACAGGGCCTCACAATACCCCGATTCTGGGTTCAGTGTCTCCAGAACCAGGAAGGAGAATATTCCTGATGCTTTGGAGCACTCAGGCGATGAGGCCTGTGACAGCAGTACAGGTGGCTCATGCAGCGTGAGAATCACTACCAGTACCACCACCATCACCACCACCACCACCACCATCACCACCACCACCACCATCACCACCATCATCATCACCATCACCACCACCACCATCACCATCACCACCACCACCACCACCACCACCACCACCACCACCATCATCACCACCACCACCATCATCATCACCACCACCACCACCATCACCACCACCACCATCATCACCACCACCACCATCACCATCACCACCACCACCACCACCACCACCACCATCATCATCACCATCACCACCACCATCACCACCACCACCACCACCACCACCATCACCACCACCACCACCATCATCATCACCATCACAACCACCATCACCACCACCACCATCACCATTCTTCTTCTTCTTCTTCTAGCGTTGGCCCTTCTTCCGTAGCCAGTCAACAGCATCAGGTTGAGCCTGATGTAAAGTTTCGAGACCTCCTTTGAATCTGGAGAGGTGGCAGTCGTTGACTATGTGGGTCATAGTCTGTCTGGAGCCACAGGGGCAGTTCGGGCCGTCTCTGGCTCCCCAGCGATGGAACATAGCGGTGCACCGGCCATGGCCTGTTCGATAGCGATTGAGGAGGGCCCAATCATAACGTGCCAGGTCAAAGCCGGGTTGACGCTCGCAGGGGTCTGTGATGAGGTGTTTGTTCTTTACCTCAGCTGACTGCCAACTCTGTTTCCAAGAGTCTGGAACAGAGAAGTTCAGTGTAGGCATAGGGGACCAGATTGGGTGACGAGACGTCAAGCGTTGGACAGGGTGGGCGAAGATATCCGCGTATATCGGCAGGTCCGGTCGAGCATAGACGTGGGAAATGAACTTAGATGGTGCCGCATCCCGACGAATATCTGGCGGGCCGATGTTGCTAAGAACTGGCAGCCATGGAACCGGGGTGGAACGGATGGTTCCAGAAATGATCCTCATGGAGGAATATAATTTGGAATCGACCAAGTGGACATGGGGGCTACGGAACCATACTGGGGCACAGTATTCTGCAGTGGAATAGCATAATGTCAGAGATGATGATCGTAGTGTGGAAGCGCTCGCGCCCCATGAGGAGCTGGCCAGTCTTGCAATGATGTGATTCCTCGCGCCCACCTTTGCTGCAGTTTTTATGAGATGTTCGTGAAATGACAGGGTGCGATCGAGAGTAACGCCGAGATAGACTGGCTGGGCTTCATGCCGGATTCTCGTATTGCCAAGCTGCACATTAAGCTCACGCGAGGCCGAGGCATGGTGTAGATGGAAAACAGATGATACCGTTTTTGCAGTGCTAGGGATTAGTCGCCATTTTTTACAGTCATCAGATATCAGAGACATGTCTTTCGTGAGTGTTTCCTCGAGGATGTCGAACTTGGATGCCTGAGTTGCACAGCAGGTCATCGGCGTAGATGAACTTCTTCCGTAGAAGAAGTTTCTGGGAGGTCATTGATGTAAATATTAAATAGCATAGGAGCCAGAACAGAGCCCTGGGGGAGGCCACTTGAGACAAGTCTCCATCTGCTAGACTTGTCACCCAGATGCACCCGGAATCTTCTGTTTTGGAGAAGAAACGATATAGTGTTGGCCACCCATGGAGGCAGGCATCTTGAGATCTTGACTAGGAGACCGCGGTGCCAGACCGTGTCATAGGCTGCTGTGAGATCAACAAAGACAGTACCCGTCTTTAAATTCTTCTGGAATCCATTTTCAATGTAAGTCGAGAGGGCCAGGGCTTGTTCGCAGGTAGATCTTCCTGGGCAGAAACCAGCTTGGGCGGGTGATAGGAATTTCTCTGTAAGAGGAGAAATATGTGACAGAAGTAGCCTCTCAAGGAGTTTGTAACACACGGAGAGGAGAGAAATCGGTCTATAGCTGGCGGCCAGTGTTGGGTCTTTCTTTGGTTTCAAAACTGCTATAATCTTCGCACGACACCAAATTTTGGGCATAGATTCAGATTCCAAGATGTGGGACAGGAATGAAGTGAGCCACTTCTTTGCCACGGGGCCCAAGTTAAGAATGAGTTCTGGGGTGATGTTATCATAGCCAGCAGCTGTTCCCGGTTTAACCCTCTTCAAAGCGTCTTCCAGTTCATACAGTGTAAAGGGAGAGATTTTTGGAGATGGACAAGATAACCGGAAGTGGGATGACCACTCATGGGAAATTTCTCTTTTCCAGACTGGGTCGATCTTAGCACGTCCAACTTGAGTTAGGTGACTGGCCACTGAGTTTGGAGATACGGGAGGATGGGAGATGGGAGAGGGTTGGCTACCGGCACCCAGACTATGAAGAAGCTTCCAGGCCTTCCTACTTGAGTGGGTGAAGTTCAGACTTTCCGTGAGTTGTTGCCAGCGGGCTTGGCGTGCTGCATCCAGGGAGGCAATGAGATGGTCAGCGACATCTGGGTCGCCTGACTCATCATACTGCTTTAGTAGTTGCTCGCATTCAGCATCAAGACAAGGCATATAGTTAGCACATCTCCCACGAGGAATGGCTTGGGAAGCTGCTTTGAAGATGGCTTGGCGGAAGCGCCTGTAGGAATCTTCAGAGGGGATAGAGTTAATTGGAATTGCAGGAATAGATTTGTTGGTAAGATCACTGAACAGACGCCAGTTTGCTTTCCGAAAGTTCCATCTTAGTTTCTCCGAGCACAGAATCAGTAGGAACTGGAGACCAATCACCATCACCACCACCACCACCACCACCACCACCACCACCATCATCATCGCCATCACCACCACCACCACCACCATCATCATCACCATCACCACCACCATCACCATCACCTCCACCACCACCATCACCACCACCATCATCACCATCACCACCACCACCATCATCATCACCATCACCACCATCATCACCATCACCACCACCACCATCACCATCACCATCACCACCACCATCACCATCACCTCCACCACCACCATCACCACCATCATCATCACCATCACCACCACCACCATCATCATCACCATCACCACCATCATCACCATCACCACCACCACCGTCACCACCACCATCACCATCGCCATCACTATCACCACCACCACCACCACCACCATCACCATCACCACCCCTACCCTAGCGGCTCCAGCATTGCCTGGACCTACAGTGTCTCAGGTCAGCAGGCTTCTGTCACCTTCTGTGATTTCCAGCAGAGAAACAAAATGGGGCCTTGAAGAGGTGAAGGGTGGGGCTGGGAGCGGCCCATGTGCTGTGGGTGAGAAGGTGGACTCAGAGACCAGAGACTCAGAGACCAGAGACAGTCAGCCTCAGTCAGAGGGGCACTAAACACAGAGAGTGCTGTCTGTGAGCTGGGCACTGGGTGCTGGTAGTCTGTGCAGGAGCACTCTGGCTGCCTGTGTGAGCTGTGCAGGCCTGGGCTGTGGGTGCAGGGGCCAGGGGCCAAACCTGATGCCTCAGAGTGTCAGCTGTCACGGCTCCTGTCTGCGGACCCAGCAGCCTTCTCCCTGTGTTGTTTTCGACGGGTTATGTTGTTTTCTCCGGGCTGGCTTCACGGGCGGGTAACAGACAACCCGGGACTCATGGCTGGGTTGTAGGCAGTATCTCTTTATTCATGCAGGATGCAGCACAATCTAAGACGAGCTAAGTTAAACTCAAAGTACAGTACAGTACTCTAAAACTCACAATGCTGTCTTTATATACTTCCCAAGTAGGGTGGAAACAGGATGTGACATAGAGAGGGTGGAGAGAAAAGTGACTGGTGAAAATCAGGGTGTGACAAAGAAGGGATCAGGGTGTGACAAGGAGGGGGGGTGGAGCAAAAACATATCATGAAACAATGGGGATTGAACCAATGCCCTGGAGGGAGGTGCTTGTTAACAGCGGTTATGTAAATAGAATAGTGTTAAGCAGGGGGGATTTAAACCAAATGAAACAGAAGGGGTCTCATGCATACCAACATCCCTGGTCCTCAGCATGTCCAGCCACATGTGGCCCAGAGGGAGAGAGGCTGGGAGAGAGTGGCGTCACCTGCCGCAGTGCCCCCCATTCTGGCTGCTGCCTCAGGGGGCCCACCCCATGCAGAGCGACGGCAGTGGGCCACTTTCCTGCTGCCTTCTGCCCTGCGCTCACTGTCTCCACAGACTGGGTGAGTGTACCCAAGGGTGGGGGCTGGGTGCTTGCCCTGAAAGATGGTGAGGGCGTGGGGGCTGCATCCTGTGGCCACATCCCTTGGTAAGTGGGGTCCCCCACTCCACGGCCTGCAGAAGGAGAAGAAAAGCCTCTTGGGGGGCACCCTCTGGGCTCCGTGGGGACATCCCCAGGTCACCCGCACACCGCAGCCTCTCTGTGGGAGTTCCCCCTTTAGTTCCTTCCCCCCAGAAGTCATTCCCACCCTGGGCCTCCATCCTGAAGAGACACAGACAAGCCGGGCAGGAGGGACCTGGGAGTCACAGGCCCTGCACCTGCCATGGGCCACATGGCTGCCCTGCCCATGATGCCTGCCTGCCAGCCAGCCACAACACTCCCTCCCTCCCTGGGGGCCCCTCACTCCCTCTGGGATCCTCCCTCAGGGCCCCCTCCACCTAGGGTGCCTCCCATGTGCAGACCCCCACTGGGGGCATGGAACAGGAGCAGGGGAGAGGTGCTAAGGGTGGGGAGGAGGCTGGGCCCCCTTGAGTTGAGTGACTTGGTGAGCAGGGGAGCCTCTCTGAGACTGGCAGCCCTGGAGAGCGCTGCCTACCCCCATGTGCAGTGGTGTGGGGCAGGTGTGCTCCCTGGCCCCAGGCCCCCAGCTGACAAGGAGGCTCTTGCTGTCTGGGCTGAGCTAGGGAAGGGGTCCCCATGACCTGGGCCTGGCATGGAGCTGGGGGTCCCCGTGTCCTGGTACCTGGCATGGAGCTGGGGGTCCCCGTGTACTGGGCCTGGTATGGAGCTGGGGATCCCTGTGTCCTGGGCCTGGTGTGGAGCTGGGGATCTCGGTGTCCTGGGCCTGGCATGGAGCTGGGGGTTCCTGTGTCCTGGGCCAGGTATGGAGCTGGGGTGTTGTATGCTTTACATTGGATTGTTCTAGCTCTCCCCCTGCCAAGAAAATTGGATCAGTCCTGCTAGTTTCGCGGGCCCGCTTGGCCCCGCCCCAAGGATCCCCGAGAGAGTTCCAGAGTTGGAGAGTTCCAGAGTTAGAGAGAGTTCTTGGCGCCGCCGCGGGGAAAGAGGCAGCAGAGTTCTGTTTGGTGATTAGTTTGGGTTAGTTTATGAATCGTTGTTCCTGAATAAAGAAATACAGCTTCCCTGCCCAGCTGTATGTCTCTGGTCGTCTCTGTTACCCGCCCGTGAAGCTAGCCTGGCCAGCTGGAGCCTCTGAATTTTAACAACACTGGGGATCCCAATGTCCTGGGCCTGGCATGGAGCTGGGGGTTCCTATGTCCTGGTACCTGCATGGAGCTGGGGGTCCCTGTGTCCTGGACCTGGCATGGAACTAGGGGTCCCAGTGTCCTGGGCCTGGCATGGAGCTGGGAGGTCCCCGTGTCCTGGTACCTGGGATGGAGCTGGGGATCCCTGTGTCCTGGGCCTGGCATGGAGCTGGGGGTCCCTGTGTCCTGGGCATGGCATGGAGCTGGGGATCCCCGTGTCCTGGGCCTGGCATGGAGCTGGGGGTCCTTGTGTCCTGGTACCTGCATGGAGCTGGGGGTCCCTGTGTCCTGTGCCTGGCATGGAGCTGGGGGTCCCTGTGTCCTGGGCCTGGCATGGAGCTGGGGGTCCCTGTGTCCTGGGCCTGGAATGGAGCTGGGGGTCCCTGTGTCCTGGGCCTGGCATGGAGCTGGGGGTCCCTGTGTCCTGGGCCTGGCATGGAGCTGGGGGTTCCTGTGTCCTGGTACCTGCATGGAGCTGGGGGTCCCTGTGTCCTGGGCCTGGCAAGGAGCTAGGGGTCCCCGTGTCCAGGGCCTGGCATGGAGCTGGGGGTCCCTGTGTCCTGGTACCTGCATGAAGCTGGGGGTCCCCGTGTCCTGGGCCTGGCTTGGAGCTGGGGGTCCCCGTGCCCTGGGTCTAGCATGGAGCTGGGGATCCCTGTGTCCTGGGCCTGGCATGGAGCTGGGGTCCCCGGGTCCTGGGCCTGGCATGGATCTGGGGGTCCCCGTGCCCTGGGCCTGGCATGGAGCTGGGGATCCCTGTGTCCTGGGCCTGGCATGGAGCTGGGGTTCCCTGTGTCCTGGGCCTGGCATGGAGCTGGGGGTCCCCGTGTCATGGTACCTGGGATGGAGCTGGGGATCCCTGTGTCCTGGGCCTGGCATGGAGCTGGGGGTCCCTGTGTCCTGGCCATGGTATGGAGCTGGGGATCCCCGTGTCCTGGGCCTAGCATGGAGCTGGGGTTCCTGTGTCCTGGTACCTGCATGGAGCTGGGGGTCCCTGTGTCCTGGGCCTGGCGTGGAGCTGGGGGTCCCCGTGTCCTGGGCCTCACATGGAGCTGGGAGTCCCCGTGTCCTGGGCCCGGCATGGAGCTGGGGGTCCCTGTGTCCTGGGCCTGGCATGGAGCTGGGGGTCCCTGTGTCCTGGGCCTGGCATGGAGCTGGGGGTTCCTGTGTCCTGGTACCTGCATGGAGCTGGGGGTCCCTGCGTCCCTGGCCTGGCAAGGAGCTAGGGGTCCCCGTTTCCAGGGCCTGGCATGGAGCTGGGAGTCCCTGTGTCGTGGTACCTGCATGAAGCTGGGGGTCCCCGTGTCCTGGGCCTGGCTTGGAGCTGGGGGTCCCCGTGCCCTGGGTCTAGTATGGAGCTGGGGATCCCTGTGTCCTGGGCCTGGCATGGAGCTGGGGTCCCCGGGTCCTAGGCCTGGCATGGATCTGGGGGTCCCCGTGCCCTGGGCCTGGCATGGAGCAGGGGATCCCTGTGTCCTGGGCCTGGCATGGAGCTGGGGGTCCCCGTGTCCTGGGCCTGGCATGGAGCTGGGAGGTCCCCGTGTCATGGTACCTGGGATGGAGCTGGGGATCCCTGTGTCCTGGGCCTGGCATGGAGCTGGGGGTCCCTGTGTCCTGGCCATGGTATGGAGCTGGGGATCCCCGTGTCCTGGGCCTAGCATGGAGCTGGGGGTCCTTGTGTCCTGGTACCTGCATGGAGCTGGGGGTCCCTGAGTCCTGGGCCTAGCGTGGAGCTGGGGGTCCCCGTGTCCTGGGCCTCGCATGGAGCTGGGAGTCCCCGTGTCCTGGGCCTGGCATGGAGCTGGGGGTCCCTGTGTCCTGGTACCTGCATGAAGCTGGGGGTCCCCGTGTCCTGGGCCTGGCATGGAGCTGGGGGTCCCCGTGTCCTGGGTCTAGCATGGAGCTGGGGATCCGTGTGTCCTGGGCTGGCATGGAGCTGGGGTCCCCGGGTCCTGGGCCTGGCATGGAGCTGGGGGTCCCTGTGTCCTGGTACCTGCATGAATCTGGGGGTCCCCGTGTCCTGGGCCTGGCATGGAGCTGGGGGTCCCCGTGCCCTGGGTCTAGCATGGAGCTGGGGATCCGTGTGTCCTGGGCCTGGCATGGAGCTGGGGATCCGTGTGTCCTGGGCCTGGCATGGAGCTGGGGGTCCCCGTGTCCTGGGCCTGGCATGGAGCTGGGGGTCCCCGTGTCATGGTACCTGGGATGGAGCTGGGGATCCCTGTGTCTTGGGCCTGGCATGGAGCTGGGTGTCCCTGTGTCCTGGCCATGGTATGGAGCTGGGGATCCCCGTGTCCTGGGCCTGGCATGGGGCTGGGGGTCCTTGTGTCCTGGTACCTGCATGGAGCTGGGGGTCCCTGTGTCCTGGGCCTGGCATGGAGCTGGGGGTCCCCGTGTCCTGGGCCTCGCATGGAGCTGGGAGTCCCCGTGTCCTGGGCCTGGCATGGAGCTGGGGGTCCCTGTGTCCTGGTACCTGCATGAAGCTGGGGGTCCCCGTGTCCTGGGCCTG
This sequence comes from Erinaceus europaeus, assembly GCF_950295315.1. NCBI lineage: Eukaryota > Metazoa > Chordata > Mammalia > Eulipotyphla > Erinaceidae > Erinaceus > Erinaceus europaeus. The sequence continues at coordinate 11,536 of NW_026647309.1, read as the reverse complement.
GCATGGAGCTGGGGGTCCCTGTGTCCTGGGCCTGGCATGGAGCTGGGGGTCCCTGTGTCCTGGTACCTGCATGGAGCTGGGGGTCCCCGTGCCCTGGGTCTAGCATGGAGCTGGGGATCTGTGTGTCCTGGGCCTGGCATGGAGCTGGGGGTCCCCGGGTCCTGGGCCTGGCATGGAGCTGGGGGTCCCCGTGCCCTGGGCTGGCATGGAGCTGTGGATGGATCCCTGTGTCCTGGTCCTGGCATGGAGTTAGGGGTCCCCGTGTCATGGTACCTGCATGGAGCTGGGGGTTCCTGTGTCCTGGTACCTGCATGAAGCTGGGGGTCCCCGTGTCCTGGGCATGGCATGGAGCTGGGGGTCCCCGTGTCCTGGGCCTGGCATGGAGCTGGGGGTCCCCGTGCCCTGGGTCTGGCATGGAGCTGGGGATCCCTGTGTCCTGGGCCTGGCATGGAGCTGGGGATCCGTGTGTCCTGGGCCTGGCATGGAGCTGGGGGTCCCCGTGTCCTGGTACCTGCATGGAGCTGGGGGTTCCTGTGTCCTGGTACCTGCATGGAGCTGGGGGTCCCTGTGTCCTGGGCCTGGCATGGAGCTGGGGGTCCCCGTGTCCTGGGCCTGGCATGAAGCTGGGGTCCCTTTGCCCTGGTCCTGGCATGGAGCTGGGGATCCCTGTGTCCTGGGCCTGGCATGGAGCTGGGGTCCCCTGTCCTGGTCCTGGCATGGAGCTGGGAGTCCCCGTGTCCTGGGCCTGGCATGGAGCTGGGGGTCCCTGTGTCCTGGTACCTGCATGAAGCTGGGGGTCCCCGTGTCCTGGGCCTGGCATGGAGCTGGGGGTCCCTGTGTCCTGGGCCTGGCATGGAGCTGGGGGTCCCTGTGTCCTGGTACCTGCATGGAGCTGGGGGTCCCCGTGCCCTGGGTCTAGCATGGAGCTGGGGATCTGTGTGTCCTGGGCCTGGCATGGAGCTGGGGGTCCCCGGGTCCTGGGCCTGGCATGGAGCTGGGGGTCCCCGTGCCCTGGGCTGGCATGGAGCTGTGGATGGATCCCTGTGTCCTGGTCCTGGCATGGAGTTAGGGGTCCCCGTGTCATGGTACCTGCATGGAGCTGGGGGTTCCTGTGTCCTGGTACCTGCATGAAGCTGGGGGTCCCCGTGTCCTGGGCATGGCATGGAGCTGGGGGTCCCCGTGTCCTGGGCCTGGCATGGAGCTGGGGGTCCCCGTGCCCTGGGTCTGGCATGGAGCTGGGGATCCCTGTGTCCTGGGCCTGGCATGGAGCTGGGGATCCGTGTGTCCTGGGCCTGGCATGGAGCTGGGGGTCCCCGTGTCCTGGTACCTGCATGGAGCTGGGGGTTCCTGTGTCCTGGTACCTGCATGGAGCTGGGGGTCCCTGTGTCCTGGGCCTGGCATGGAGCTGGGGGTCCCCGTGTCCTGGGCCTGGCATGAAGCTGGGGTCCCTTTGCCCTGGTCCTGGCATGGAGCTGGGGATCCCTGTGTCCTGGGCCTGGCATGGAGCTGGGGGTCCCTGTGTCCTGGGTCTGACATGGAGCTGGGGTCCCCATGCCCTGGGCCTGGCATGGAGCTGGGAATCCCTGTGTCCTGGGCCTGGCATGGAGCTGGGGGTCCCCATGTCCTGGTATCTGCATGGAGCTGGGGGTTCCTGTGTCCTGGTACCTGTATGAAGCTGGGGGTCCCTGTGTCCTGGGCCTGACATGGAGCTGGGAGTCCCTGTGTCCTGGGCCTGGCATGAAGCTGGGGGTCCCTGTGTCCTGGGCCTGGCATGGAGCTGGGGTCCCCTGTCCTGGGCCTGGCATGGAGCTGGGGATCCCTGTTTCCTGGGCCTGGCATGGAGCTGGGGATCCCCGTGTCCTGGGCCTGGCATGGAGCTGGGGATCCCCGTGTCCTGGTACCTGCATGGAGCTGGGGATCCCCGTGTCCTGGGCCTGGCATGGAGCTGGGGATCCCCGTGTCCTGGGCCTGGCATGGAGCTGGGGGTCCCTGTGTCCTGGGCCTGGCATGGAGCTGGGGTCCCCATCGTCTGGGCCCAACACAAAGCTGGAGGTCCCCATGCCCTGGACCTCATGTGGAACTGGGGGTTGTATCTGCAGCCTTGGTAGACACCAGGACCGGCAGGTGTGGTCATGACAAACTATCTTCAGACAAGGAGGGCACCGAGGAGACATGTCCTCACATGGAAGGGACAGAGGGGCCTCGGGGAACCCACCCACTTAGGAGGTGACCCTCAGGGAGGCCTGCTCACTGGGTAAGCCCCTGAGAGCTCTGCCCACTGGGTGAACCTCTGAGAGCCCTACCCACTGGGGTGACCCTCAGGGAGCCCTGCCCACTGGGTAATCCCCTGAGTGCCCTGCCCACTGAGTGACCCTCTGAGCAGCGGCTGGTGTCTCCTGCAGGGGCAGTTAGTCCCTCTGCAGGGCCCCTTGGCCATATGCATCAAGGAAGCTGGTCAGACCCCCCCCAAATCCCCAGCCTTCAGCCCCTAGCACCAGGCCTTAATTGGCTGCCTGGTGCCCTGGACAGAGGTTCAAAGGCACAGTGAGCTGCCAGGCTCTGTCAGAGAAGCTCCAAGGAGCCGGGATTGCAAATTAATGCAGCCTGGAAGCCATGGCCATGGAAATCTGCTGCTGCTCTGCGTCTGCTTCTGGGCTTAGCTCTGCTGACCTTCCAGGAGGAAGGGCGGACTCCCTAGGGTGCTGGGGCCCTCCACACAAAGACCCCGCTGGGGTGGGGGTCCTGCAGGCAATGTCACACAAGGAGAGACCAGCTGTGTGAGACCAGGCACCTGAGGTGTGCTGACACCTCCCTGAGGCTCCATAACAGGACCCCGAACTCTCCTCACAGGACCCCCAGACTATCACAGGACTCCCCAGACTATCACAGGACCCCCCAGACTATTACAGGACCCCCAGACTATTACAGGACCCCGAACTCCCCTCACAGGACCCCCAGACTATCACAGGACTCCCCAGACTATCACAGGACCCCCCAGACTATCACAGGACTCCCCAGACTATCACAGGACCCCCAGACTATCACAGGACCCCCAGACTATCACAGGACTCCCCAGACTATCACAGGATGCCGAACTCCCCTCACAGGACCCCCAGACTATCACAGGACCCTCCAGACTATCACAGGACCCCCAGACTATCACAGGACCCTGAACTCCCCTCACAGGACCCCCAGACCCATCACAGGACCCCACAGACTATCACAGGACACTGAACTACTATCACAGGACCCCCCAGACTATCACAGGACCCCGAACTCCCCTAACAGGACGCCCAGACCCATCACAGGACCCCCTAACTCTATTACAGGACCCCGAACTCCCCTCACAGGACCCCCAGACCCATCACAGGATCCCCTAACTCTATTACTGGACCCCGAACTCCCCTCACAGGACCCCCAGACCCATCACAAGACCCCCCAGACTATCACAGGACCCCGAACTCCCCTCACAGGACCCCCAGACCCATCACAAGACCCCCCAGACTATCACAGGACCTCCCCAGACTATCACAGGACCCCAAACTCCCCTCACAGGACCCCCAGACCCATCACAGGACCCCCCAGACTATCACAGGACCCCGAACTCCCCTCATAGGACCCTCAGACCCATCACAGGACTCCCCAGACTATCACGGGACCCCCAGACTCATCACAGGACCCCCAGACTATCACAGGACCCCCAGACTCCATCACAAGATCCCCCACACTCCATCACAGGACCCTCAGACTATCACAGGACCTCCCAGACTATCACAGGACCCCGAACTCCCCTCACAGGACCCCCAGATCCATCACAGGACCCCCTAACTCTATCACAGGGCCCCAAACTCCCCTCACAGGACACCCAGACCCATCACAGGACCCCCTAACTCTATCACAGGACCCTAAACTCCCCTCACAGGACCCCCAGGCCCATCACAGGACCCCCAGACTATCACAGGACCCCGAACTCCCCTCACAGGACTCCCAGACCCATCACAGGACCCCCCTAACTCTATCACAGGACCTCCCAGACTCCATCACAAGATCCCCCAGACTCCATCACAGGACCCCAAACTCCTCTCACAGGACCCCCAGACCCATCACAGGACCCCCCAGACTATCACAGGATCCCCCCAGACTCCATCACAAGATCCCCCAGACTATCACAGGACCCTCCCAGACTCCATTACAGAACCCACCATACTATCACAGGACCCGCAGACTCCATCACAGGACCTCTCTGAGACCACCCCCCCATCAGCAGAGGCCACCCTCTGCCCACAGCTGGTTCTGCTGGAGAACAGGTTCCCCCCATTAGAAGTCAGTCGGCCCTGCACCCCAAGAACGACTCAGGAGGGTGAAGACGGGGAGCCCATGTGGCTTCAGTCCTGCAGAGGGGGGCGCCCGCCCCGCTGGTCAGCACCCTTGTTCTGCGTCCTGACGCGAGTGTCCTCCACCCCCCCGGCTGGCTGTTCCGAGACTCTCAGTGTAGTCTGCGTGGACAGCAGGGAAACGCCACACCTCCTCGTTCTATACCCCGTTGCTCAGGGGTCTCCTGCCGTCTGAGGTTAGGGGTCTGTCACCCAGCTTTACTCCCTACACAGGCCCTGGGGTGGGGGCGAGACAGTGCCCTTGCCACCCTTTATATTGAGAGCTCAAAAGGAAGCCGTTTGGCCTACAACCCCCTTTATCTTTGCTCCTTTTGTTTGATTTTCACTACATGCATCTTTTCAAATTGAATGGTTTATTAATGTCAAAATTCTCAGCCGACTCGCCAGCTGAAGACGTAAGACTGGGAGGCGGAGTGACGGTGCCGCGGCTCACGCTGACAGGCCCCTCTCCCTGGCACCACGCCCAGGACTCAGACACAGCGGCACCTGCTGGCCCTGCCACACTCTGGGGTGTGGAAGTGTTCTCTGGGTCAAGACAGTGAGAATGGCAGAGACAGAGAGAGAGACGGGGCTGGGCGGTGGCACCCGCCGAGCACACACTGCAGTGCCCAGGGACCCGGGTTCAAGCCCCTGGTCCCCACCTGCAGGGGGGAGCTTCCCGAGTGGTGGAGCAGGGCTGTGATGGTCTCTGTGTCTGTGTCTGACTCCTCACTGCCGGCCTGGGCCCTGTGCATCGAAACTCAGCAGGAACCCCGCTCGACCCCGGTCCCCACTGGGCTGAGCTCACAGCCCCCGTCAGGGCTGGGGCCACAGAGAGAGGGGCGTCCTCCCTGGCGATGTGCGTGCGGTGAGGGCGAGGTCCCGGAGATGCCCCAGAGGGGCCTGGAGGGTTTCCTGATGGAGGCAACCAGAGGGGCAAACCCAGGGCTCTGCTCGGGCAGGCCAAGAGCACCTGTGGGCCAGGGGCAGTGCGGTGCCGTGGCTGGGTGTCTGTCCCCACCCAGCTCCCTCAGCCCCTCCCCACATGGTGAACTTTGACTCCATCCCAGTTGTTAAGGCCCTAAGGACTTATAGCAGAGTGGTGCTGCTTTCCTGACCTGAAGCCTGGCCCTGAGCAGGGTGGGGATGGGGGAGGAGAGAGAAGGGAGAGGGAGAGAGAAGGGAGAGAGAAGGGAGAGGGAGAGGGAGGGAGAGGGAGGGGGAGGGGAGGGGGAGAAGGAGAGGAAGAGGGAGAGGGAGGGAGAAGGAGGGAGAGAGAGGGGGAGAGGGAGAGGAAGAGTGAGAGAGGGGTACAGAGAGGGAGAGGGAGGGGTGAGGGAGAGGGAGGGGGAGGGGAGAGAGGGAGGGGAGAAAGAGGGAGAGGGAGAGAGGAACAGAGGGAGGGGGGATAGAGGAAGAGGGAGAGAGAGAAGGAGAGAGAGGGAGAGGAAGAGAGAGGGAGAGGAGGGAGAGGAGGGAGAGAGAAAGGGAGAAATGGAGGGAGAAATAGGGAAAGAGAGGGGAGAGGGAGAGAGGGGCAGAGAGGGAGAGAGAGAAAGGGAGAGAAGGAGGGTGAAAGAGGAAGAGAGGGAGGAGAGATAGGGGAAGGAGAGGGGGAGAGAGGGAGAGGGAGGGAGAGAGAAAGAGGGATCAAGGGAGGAGAGAGAGGGAGAGAAAGAAAGGGAGAGATGGAGGGAGAGAGAAAGAGGGGAGAGGGAGGGAGAGAAAAGGAGGAAGAGGGTGAAAGGGAGGGAGATAGAGGGAGAGGAGAGAGAAAAAGGGAGAGAGCCGGGGAGAGAGGGAGGGGGAGAAGAGAGAGGGAGGGTGAGAGCCAGGGAGAGAGGGAGAGAGAGCCGGGGAGAGAGGGAGGGGGGAAGAGAGAGGGAGACTCGGGGAGAGAGGGAGGGGGGAAGAGAGAGGGAGAGCCGGGGAGAGAGGGAGGGGGGAAGAGAGAGAGAGAGCCGGGGAGAGAGTGGAGGGTGTCTGGCCTGTAGTGGCCTCCTCTCACTGCAAGTCCTGGGGCCTTGGACCTGTTCCTGGGCTGCGACCTGGGGGCCATTAGGCAGCACCGGAGCAGAGGGGGGGGGTGAGGGGACGAGGGTGCGTGGTGGCCCTGGGGGTCAGGGGTCAGGGAGGGACCGCCAGTCACAGACAGTGGGTCTCGGGTGCGGGCTGAGGGGCTGCGGGCCTGGCGGCTGCACCCAGATGACAACTGCTTCCACAGGCGCTGCTGGCTGGACCCACCCACGGCTTCATGAGCAGCTGCCCTGTGACCACAGCACCTCGCCTCTGTGCCCATGTTCTCGACACTGACCCGTCAGATGAGCCTTGATTTATCTGGCCTGCGGTCAAAAGTGACTTTTTTTGTTTGTTTTGCTTTGTTTCCAGAGCCCTGCTCAGCTCTGGCTGATGGTGGCGCAGGGAATTGAACCTAGGACTTCAGAGCCTCGGGCATGAGAGTCTGTTTACAAAACCGTTATGCTATCTCCCCCACCAATTATTACTGTTGTTGTTATTGTAATTATTATTATTACTACCTGCAGGGCTATCACTTGGGATGGGTGCCGGCACTACAAATCCACTGCTCCTGGCGACCGTATTTCTTCCTTTTCATTTGATAAAACAGAGAAATTGAGAGAAGAGGAAAAGATAGAGGGGAGAAAGAGAGACACCTGCAGACCTGCTTTACCGCATGCTAAGAGTCCTTCCTGCCGGTGGGGAGCCGGGGCTCGAATCTGGATCCTTGCGTGGGCCTTTGTGCTTAGGTACACGTAAGTGGTGTGCCAGCACTCAGCCACAAATATTAAAACATCTAAATTACTTAAAACAGTTTATATGCAGCGTCAGTATATATATATATATATGCAGGGTCAGATTATACATATAGTTTATAAGCAGGGTAACATTTCTTACATATATGTGTATATATAGTTTATAAGCAGGATCAGATAATGTATATATACAGTGTATACGCAGGGTCAGATTATATATATACAGTGTATATGCAGGGTCAGATTATATATATATACAGTGTATATGCAGGGTCAGATTATATATATATACAGTGTATATGCAGGGTCAGATTATATATACACAGTGTATATGCAGGGTCAGATTATATATATACAGTGTATATGCAGGGTCAGATTATATATATATATACAGTGTATATGCAGGGTCAGAGTATATATATACAGTGTATATGCAGGGTCAGATTATATATACACAGTGTATATGCAGGGTCAGATTATATGTGTAGTTTATAAGCAGGGTAAGATTTTTTTACATATATGTGTATATATAGTTTATAAGCAGGATCAGATAATGTATATATACAGTGTATATGCAGGGTCAGATTATATATACAGTGTATATGCAGGATCAGATTATATATATATATATATATATACAGTGTATATGCAGGGTCAGATTATATATATATACAGTGTATATGCAAGGTCAGATTATATACAGTGTATATGCAGGGTCAGATTATATATATATACAGTGTATATGCAGGGTCAGATTATATATATGTATATACAATGTATATGCAGGATCAGATTATATATACAGTTATATGCAGGGTCAGATTATATATACAGTTATATGCAGGGTCAGATTATATATACAGTGTATATGCAGGGTCAGATTATATATACAGTTATGTGCAGGGTCAGATTATATATATACATTGTATATGCAGGGTCAGATTTTATATATATATATATATATATATATATATATATATACACAGTGTATATGCAGGGTCAGATTTTATATATATATATATATACAGTATATATGCAGGGTCAGATTATATATATAAACAGTGTATATGCAGGCTCAGATTATATATATATATATATATATATATATATATATATATATATATATATACAGGGTCAGATTATATATATACACAGTGTATATGCAGGATCAGATTATATTTGCCGGGCTGGTTTCACGGGCATGGGTAGGTAACAGACGACCAGGGACTCATGGTTGAGCTTTAGGCAGTATCTCTTTATTCATGCAGGACCCAGCACAATCTAAACCGAGCTGAGCTAAACTAAAGGTACTGTAAAACTCACAATGCTGTCTTTATATATACTTCCCAAGTAGGGTGGAAACAGGATGTGACATAGAGAGGGTGGAGAGAAAAGTGACTGGTGAAAATCAGAGTGTGACAAAGAGGGGGCAGAGCAGGCAAGAATCCTATCACTGAACCACAAATGCCCTGGAGGGAGGGTGGAACTTGTTAACAGTGGTTATGTAAATAGAATGAAGTGGTTATGTAAATAGAATAGTGTTAAGCAGGGGGGATTTAAACCAAATGAAACAGAAGGGGTCTCATGCATACCAACAATTCCCCCTTTCTTTTTAACTAATGGCCATTGTGGGGTGAACAGAAACGTATATCGTACAGGCGTTTTCAAAAGAACTGGCATAAGACATGAGACACAAAATAGGTGAGCAGCAATAACCAGTGTGATGCCAAGGGGAGCTTTTCTTGCCTCAAAGGGCAAGACCTAGCAGGCGAAAGGGCATTTCTTGCCTCTGGGAACGCTTCATGCCTCTGGGGGCATCTCTTGCCTCAAAGGGCGTTTCCTGCCTCTGTGGGCATCTCTTGCCTCTTGGGGCGCTTCATGCCTCTGTGGGCATAACCTAATAAGGAGGGGGAGTTTTCTGCCTCTGGGACAGAGCCTGCAGGTGAGGGGACATGGTCTATAAAGTCTCAAGGCAATTGGCTGAAGTTAGTCTTTGAGAAACACAGCAGCGTGTACCAGTAAGTCCGATGGAGGTGTCAGTCCAAAGTAGCTGACCACAGAAGAAAATGCCAGAGGATGAAACGCTGCTGCATGTCTGTCTCGATGGGGAATGTCGGCCACCAGAATTCTGCTTTTCTGTAGAAAGTGATCTTTGGAGTCTGTGAATCTGTTTCTTCAGTCGTGCCAGGTCACCTCATTGGTTTCCGGGGGCGATGTCAGAGAACAGGATCCAAATGGATTTCCAGGAATTCCATTTGAGTAGATGCTTTTTCATGTGAAGACTTTGACAGCTGAAATTCACTTACTTGTCAAACAAAACTTGTAGCAGATTAGAAGTTTACTATAATTGATAACTCTATTATAATAGGAAGTCCTTTCTAGTATGATTTTAAGGTTGTTTAAACAGTTTAAACTCAATAAAATGTGGAAAGGTAAATAGAAGAACCACGGTTAAAAGCCTCAGGCATGAGAATTATTAACATAATCATTGCACTATCTGCCCCACCCATAACTCATACAGTTTTCAGGATTAAACGTTTCAGATTCATGTCAAGACGTAAAAGAGAAATCAAAGGAGGGAAAAAACAATTTTTTGGATTGTTTCTGGATGTCTCTAGAAATCATGGCTGCGTCCAGCATTTTTTTTTAAGTCAATGTCAAACAAAAATTCAGTCATTCAAATCATTCTCTTATGAAACACAACTTGAACCAGATTATCAAGATCTCACCATGTAGAATTAAGAGTCCCCGGAGGGCGTCCTAGTTCAAAAAGCTCCTCGAAATTCCATTTAGGGTGCTTCTGACTGTTCCTGCTGGATTGCTTCAGGCACCCATTTTTAAAAGCGTCTTCCCATTGAAGAAAGAATCCAATCAGGAGAGTAGAACTAACCACGTGTCTCCATACTTGGGAACTGCCAGGGTACTCAAGAATGTTCCTCAAATTAGAGTAGTCCTTCTCCATGGGAAACATTCGAGAAGAAGTCCAGAAAGTCCCAGGGGAAATCCCCATGCATATCCCAAGGTCTACGATCACGGTCATAAAGAAACAAACTGTGGCCCAGAGCAAAATGTAGTCCTTTTCCTCAGGAAACATGGGAGAGGGAATCCAGAAAGTCCAAGGAGAAATCTTCGTGTATCTCCCAAGCTCTATGATCCCGGTCATAAGAAACCAAAGTTCCCGCTCAGGGAACCGAAGTGTGGCCCAGAGTCAAATGTTCCAGAGACAGAGAAACTGTCTCATGATGAAACAGTAGAGGCTTTGGCAAACCTCTTCATAAGTAGAAGAGAAGACCATAGTGCATAGGTAGGCAAAGTCTTCACTTATCTGGGAGTTGCACAGGTCCGGTCCCACGTTGTAGGCGCAATATGTTGTTTTCGACGAGTTATGTTGTTTACGCCGGGCTGGCTTCACGGGCGGGTAACAGACGACCAGGGACTCATGGTGGAGATGTAGGCAGTATCTCTTTATTCATGCAGGACGCAGCACAATCTAAACCGAGCTAAGTTAAACTCAAAGTACAGTACTCTAAAACTCACAATGCTGTCTTTATATATACTTGCCAAGTAAGGTGGAAACAGGATGTGACATAGAGAGGGTGGAGAGAAAAGTGACTGGTGAAAATCAGAGTGTGACAAAGAGGGGGCAGATTAGGCGAGAATCCTATCAATGAACCACAAATGCCCTGGAGGGAGGGTGGAACTTGTTAACAGTCGTTATGTAAATAGAAAGAAGTGGTTATGTAAATAGAATATTGTTAAGCAGGGGGGATTTAAAGCAAATGAAACAGAAGGGGTCTCATACATACCAACAGAGAGGCAGAGGGAGAGGCAGAGGCAGAGACAGAGGGAGAGGGAGAGGCAGAGGCAGAGGGAGAGGCAGACGGAGAAGGAGAGGCAGAGGGAGAAGCAGAGGGACAGGCAGAGGGAGAGGCAGAGGCAGAGGGAGAGGCAGAGGGAGAGGCAGAGGCAGAGGGAGAGGCAGAGGGAGAGGGAGAGGGAGAGGGAGAGGGAGAGGCAGAGGCAGAGGGAGAAGCAGAGGCAGAGGGAGAGTCAGAGGCAGAGGGAGAGGCAGAGGGAGAGGCAGAGGGAGAGGCAGAGGGAGAGGGAGAGGCAGACGGAGAGGAAGAGGCAGAGGGAGAGGCAGAGGGAGAGGCAGAGGCAGAGGGAGAGGCAGAGGGAGAGGCAGAGGGAGAGGGAGAGGGAGAGGCAGAGGGAGAGGCAGAGGGAGAAGGAGAGGCAAAGGGAGAGGGAGAGGGAGAGGGAAAGGCAGAGGGAGGGGAGAGGCAGAGGGAGGGCAGAGGCAGAGGGAGAGGGAGAGGCAGAGGGAGAGGGAGAGGGAGAGGCAGAGGGAGAGGCAGAGGCAGAGGGAGAGGGAGAGGCAGAGGGAGAGGG
>NW_026647308.1:0-75000 GCF_950295315.1 Erinaceus europaeus | reverse complement strand
AATAAGGGAGCAGGCCATAGTATCAGGAATGTGGGGTGCTTTGTGAGGCAGGGAGTCTGATAAGATGAGGCAAACCTTGGAGGCTTGTGTCCCACCTTGCCTGACTTCTCACTAGAGAGAGAGAGAGAGACTGACAGGATGGATGTCCCCTCAAGTCAAGCCTTGCCAAGCTCAACCATATCCTCACAATTTCCCGACAGGTTCTGTCTCTCCTTAATACATAAATAAATATATCTTTATTATCTTTATTTTAAGTTGTTGCACACCAAAGCAAGATTAAAAGAAAAGAAAGAAGGAAAGGAAGGAGGAAAACACAGGGAGCATGTGGAGGAGATTCAGAAGTAATTCTAATGAAAGTGGGGATTCAGGGGGGAATTAAGCGGGTGTGAACTTTGGCCGTGATAGTTGATTCTGCCAGCTGGTTGGGCGACAGCTAGCTGCCTGTCCACTCTCCAAGACCACTTGAGGTCTCATGTAGGGAAGCACAGTGGAGATAAACAAATGATAAACAAGCCTCCTACCTACAAGGATTGTTGTGGAAATTGAGTTTTTCCAGAGAAGAGAAAGATGGAAAATGGACTTACTCAGCTGCTGTACTCTGGGGAGAAGGGGTGTCTTTATTTTTTATTGGTGTAAGTGATTCTTTGAAATCCCCACTGAATCTATTGTCTTTAAAACATTTTCTAACTTTTTTATTTTTACTGGTGCTTTAATAATGATAGACGAGATTGTCGAAAAGAAAAAGGGGGTACAATTTCATATAATTCCTACCACCAGAATTCTGTATCTTATCCCCTCCATTGGAAGAGTTCTATTTTTTCATATTTTAAGACTTTATTTTTTTATAAATATTTTCTTTAAATTTTATTAGTGATTCAATGATTGATGACAAGATTATGGGATAAGAGGGCTACAATACACACCGCCAGAGTTCTGCATCCCATCCCCTCCATTGGAAGCTTCCCTATTCTTTATCCCTCTGGGAGCATGGACCAAAATTCTTTATGGGATGCAGAAGGTGGAAGGTCTGGCTTCTGTAATTACTTCTCTGCTGGACATGGGCATTGACAGGTGGATCCATCCCCCCGCCCAGCCTGTTTCTATCTTTCCCTAGTGGGGCAGGGATCTGGAGAGGGAAGGTTCCAGGACACACTAGTGAGGTCGTCTCTCTAGGGAAGTCAGGTTGGCATCATGGTAGCATTTGTAACTTGGTGGCTGAAAATCATTAAGATATAAAGCAGGAAAATTTGTTTAATAATCAGGGACCAAAAGGTAAGAATATAGCAGATGATATTTGAGGTTTCATGTTGGAAGAAACTAGGAAGTCTATTTTAGGTATAGCCCAAGGGGCTATTTATTATTTATTATTATTATTTAAATATTCATTTATTTATTCATTCCCTTTTGTTGCCCTTGCTGTTTATTTTTGTTGTTGTAGTTATTATTGTTGTCATCATTGTTGGATATGACAGAGAGAAAGTGGAGAGAGGAGGGGAAGACATAGAGGGGAAAAGAAAGACAGACACCTGCAGACCTGCTTCATCGCCTGTGATACGACTCCCCTGAAGGTGGGGAGCCGGGGGCTCAAACCGGGATCCTTCCGTCAGTCCTTGCGCTTTGCACCACCTGCACTTAAAATATCTTTTGTTGTTGTTATTGCTGGGGCTTTACATCTCCAGGGGGAATTTTCTAACAGGAAGAGAGAAGACACAGGGAGAGACAGCACTGCATCAATGCTTCTTCCCATAGTCTGATGGGGACTGGGCTCAAAGCTGGGCTGCAAATGTGGCGAAGTAGGCCCCTTCCCAGGTGGTGTGAACTACCTTTGCTGTATTGAGAGAAAGACTGTGCCTTGTGAGACTTCAGGCCGTGGCACAGTGGAGGGATGTGTGTGTGTGTGTGTGTGTGTGTGTGTGTGTGTGTGTGTGTGTGTGTGTGTGTGTGAACATGTGCTGATACATTGGCTCTCCTTAGCTCCCTAAAAACACAGCTAGCCTGCACACCAACACACAAATGCTGTTGATAGGCCCTGTCTGCCTCTATCAGAAGCATGGTGGTGGGGCTGTTAATGGTAAGGACAAAGGGCTTCCGGGCCTGCTTGTGGGCCGTTATTTTCACCGCTGTGGTGGCAACTCTGATGTTTGTTCAAGGTCTCTGGCTATGGAGCCCCTTGGAGAGATTCTGAGGTCTCTGTGGTTTCAAACTTTTTCTTTTCGCCACCAGGGTTATTGCTGAGGCATGGTGCTGGCATAATGAATCCACCCAGTGTGGAGCCAATTTTTTCCTTTCTGTTTCTCCTATTTTATTGGATAGGACAGAGTGAAATTGAGAGGGAGAGGGGGAGAGATAGAAGGAGAGGGGAACGGGTGGTTGCACACTGGCTGAGCACACATTACAGCGCACAAGGACCCAGAGTTGAGCCCCTGCTCCCCACCTGCAGGGGGAAAGCTATGTGAGTGGTGAAGCAGGGCTGCGGGTCTCTCTCTCTCTCTTTCTCTCTCCCTATAACCCTCTTTCCTCTCAATATCTGGCTGTCTCTGTCAAATAAATAAATAAAGATAAAAAAATTTTAATTCTTTGCTCATTAAAAAAGAGGGAGAGAGATGGGGCTCAGTGGTGGCGCACCTGGTTAAGTGCAGGTAACAATGTGCAAGGACCAGAGTTCGAGCCCCTGGTCCCCAACTACAGGGGGAGAGCTTTGCAAGTGGTGAAGCCTTGCTATGGGTGTCTCTCCTCTGTCACCTCTTCCCTTTCGATTTCTGGCTGTCTCACCACTCATGAAGCATGTCCCCACTGCAGGTGGGGAGCGGGGGTTCAAACCCAGATCCTTGTTCACGTCTTGGGGCCTAGTGCTACATGTGCTTAAGTAGGTATGCCACTGCCCTGGCTCCCTCAACTTATTTTTTTAATAAAATAAATATGGGAATAGTTTTTATGCTTTTACTTAGCATGCAGAATTTCAAGCTGAGTGTTGGTATGGGTGAAGCCCTTCCTGCTAGTGAGGGGTGATGGGTGAAGGATAAGAGGTGAGGGGTGAGGGCTGAGGGCTGAGGACTGAGTACTGAGTAATGGTGTTGTTACACGGCACCAGGTGTATTGCCAGAAGGTACAACCCCAGCCCAGTATGTCCCTCACTGAGGTGACCGGTTTGCTAGGTCTCCCCTTCCAGCCCAGTGAAGCGCAGGTCAGCCCATTTAGATTTGAGTGGAGCAGGGCCAGCAGCGGGTAGGGGGCACCACTGTGTACCTGTCTCAGGTAAACCGCTCAGGCTGTGGAGTGATCACCATAGATCAGGAGAGAGAGAGAGAGAGAGAGAGAGAGAGGACTTTCAGACTAACAAGAAACTTTATTCCCCTTCCTCCTTCCCTCACATTTTTACTTAACACTAACCCATATATATGATGAGAGACGGAAAGAGACTCCACAGTCTTATAATCTTTCTCTCTCTCTCTTTCTTCCTCCCTCCCTTTCTCTCTCTCTTTCTTTCTTCTTTTTTTTTTTTGCCTCCAGGGTTATTTCTGGGGTTCAGTGCCACTACTACAAATCCACTGCTCCTGGCAGCTATTTTTTTTCCCCATTTTACTAGGCAGGACAGAGAGAAATTGAGAGGAGAGGGGGAGACGGAGAGCAAGAAAGAGAGATACCTGAAGACCTGCTTCACTGCTCATGAAGCGTGCCCCCTGCAGATGGGGATCGGGGGCTCGAACCCAGGCCCCGGCTCACACTACTACATGTGCTTAACAGGGTGCGACCCCACCTGGTCCCCAGTCCTGCAGTATATTCCCATGTGGTCTACTGGGTACTTGAACCCAGGTTGTGTTCATAGCAAAGCAGCCACCACCCCCCAGGTGAGTTATCGTCACTACCACAGGGAGTTTTCTTTTTAAAAGTGGAGAATATAAAAAGCAAAAGCAAATAAAACAAACAACTAAAAAGATCAAACTGTTTTCTAGACTGTGGGAGAACTATAGAGATTATCTATGGGCTGGGGCTGGGGACACAGACCTTTGGTGATGGGAGGTGTGAAAAACAAACAGAAGGGAGTCGGGCTGTAGCGCAGCGGGTTAAGCGCAGGTGGCGCAAAGCACAAGGACCGGCATAAGGATCCCGGTTCGAACCCCGGCTCCCCACCTGCAGGGGAGTCGCTTCACAGGCGGTGAAGCAGGTCTGCAGGTGTTTATCTTTCTCTCCTCCTCTCTGTCTTCCCCTCCTCTCTCCATTTCTCTCTGTCCTATCCAACAACGACAACAACAATAATAACTACAACAATAAAACAACAAGGGCAACAAAAGGGAATGAATAAATAAAATAAATATATATTTAAAAAAAAAAGAAAAACAGAAAAGTGGAGACAGCTCTTGGGTAGCCCCCATTTCCGGGTGTTAAGGACGGGCTCCCAGAGACCAGAGTTGGATGGAAAAGCAGAATCTTGGTGTCCAGGGAGCACAGGCAAGAGCTGGAGACTCTTGTCATTACTCACTGGGTTTCTGTAGAACAAAGTCAGCCCTGGGTCCACCAGCTGGCCACAAGGAAGGCTTCCTTCCGGTCCTGAGGGAGGGGCTTTTCTCTGCTGGTCTGCATGTCCCAGCTGTGAGCTTAGCTCACAAGGCTGGTATGGCAGAAAGACCTAAGAGTAGCAGCACTAGAAAATGAACCCAGAGCTTCACATATTGCAGTACCACTGAGCCAGCTCCCTGGCCTATTTGGTGGTATTATTATTATTATTAATTTAATAATGATTAAGAAGGTTGTGAAATAACAGGGGCACAATTCCATATAGTTCCCACCACCAGAGTTCCATATCCCATCTTCTCCATGGAAGCTTCCTTATTCTTTCTTAAATATTTATTTATTTGTTCCCTTTTGTTGCCCTTGTTGTTTTATTGTTGTAGCCATTGTTGGATAGGACAGAGAGAAATGGACAGAGGAGGTAAAGACAGAAAGAGTGAGATAAAGATAAACACCTGCAGACCAGCTTCAACACTTGTGAAGCGACTCACTACAGGTGGGGAGCTGGGGGTTCGAACCAGGATCCTTAAGCTGGTCCTTGTGTTTCGTGCCATGTGCGCTTAACCTGCTGAGCTACAGCCCAACTCCCAGCTTCCCTATTCTTTATCCTTCTGGAAATATGGTCCAAAATTCTTTATGGGAAGGTCTGGCTTCTGTAATTCCTTCCCTGTTGGACATGGGTATTAGCAGGAGGATCTATTCCCATCCACAGAACTCCCCTCTACTGCAGTGAAGAGTGCTCCTATGTGGTGCAGGGGCTCAAACCTAGGGCCTCAGAAATTGTATAACATAAGCTCTACCCACTAAGCTACCCCCTGGCTTATTGGCAAAATAGTTCTTATCCATCATCTGTTTAATTTTCAGCTTTCTAAAGAGATAAATACCCTTGATCTCATTTCACCTGAGACCAAGGCAGGTGCGTCCAACCCTGCCTGGAAGTTATCTTGCAGCTGGGACTGAAACTCAGGATCTGCCCGCTCTGTCTTGTTTACTATGAAGCAGCAGGCTTTGTCATGTGATTAGAAGACTTCTAAACATACTGAGAGGGCCAGGGAGGCTGTGTAGAGGTGGCTGGCGAGCTTTTCATACAGCAAGAATGATCACCATTTCTTAAGATTTTTATCTTCTATATAACAGATAGAAATCGTATCTGTTATAAGATTTATAAGATCACCACTTGTAGCCATGCTGGTAACTTAGTCTGAGAATCTCTAGTAGCTGCTATAACTACTAGAGAAACTGTGACAGCCGTGCCATTGTAGCTACACTTTGTCTCAAAGCATTTCTCCACAAATGAGGTCCCAGGGGTCCAGGTTCAATACCCAGCACCACCATAAGCCAGTGCTGAGCATTGCTTTTTCAGAAATCTTTGGAACATGATGGCAATGAAGTTAGAGGGGCCAGGAGGTGACTTGGCAGACAGAGCTTGTATCTTGCTGTGCACTCTGGGTTCAAGCCCTGTCTTCTTGTGGGAGCACCATGGCCAGTACTTGGTCAGGGGGGACTCCATGGGTACTGGGGCAGTGTTTTGGTATCTCTCCTCAGCTCTGTCTCCTTTTCTTATTTATTTATTTATTTATTTATTTATTATTGGATAATGACCAAGAGAAATTGAGAGGGGAGGGGGAAATAGGGAAAGGGACAGAGAGACACGTGCAGCCCTGCTTCAGCACTCATGAAGCTTCCCCCCTGCAGGTGGGGACTAGGGGCTTGAACCTGGGTCCTTGTGTGCTATAATGTGAACGCTTAACCAGGTGTGCCATTGCCTGGCCCCTCTGTCTCCCTCTTTGAGTAAATAGAATAGAAAGGAAAGCGGAGCTCGGTGACTCCTCCATGTTATTGGGGCACCGTCAGCCGGGAGCCTTCCCTCATACCCAGACACTGGCTGCACCCCTCTTGGTGGACCTGTCTGAGGGAGGCTTGGTAAGAGAAAGTTGGCTTTTGTCTCAGGAAGCTGCCATGACAGTCCCTGGAGGACAGAACAGTGCCTGCCATTGTTCCCCAGTCAGTCTGAAGCTCACTCCAGAGCTCTTGGCTCCTGTCACCCTCACCCCCATCTTCTAGGGGGACTGAGCTGATCTGGGGGAGAAAGTCTCTCTGGGTGGCTGTGAACTTCAGACTCAGGAGTGGCAGGGCTGACCACAGAGCAGAGGGAACAAAGAAAGACCTTTCAAAAGGATTCCGCCAAACAATAACCAAAGGAGAGAAACAGCCAAGGTCTGACTTGGACATGAAAAGCTTTGGGAATTGAAAGGGAAGCATTTCAGTCATGACAGGGAGCTGGGAAGGCCTTGAGGATTCAGGAACCAGCTCAGAGCTGGCTAGGCTCACAGGGCTGCAGGAGGTACTCAGTCCTCATGGAAAGAAGTGGTGGTCTCAGGCTGGGGGCTGGAGGGGGTGCTGCAGATAGGGGTACAGCTGGGCCCTGCAAAACAGGGGTCCACTTGGCAGAGCAAGCCTTAGCCTGTGTGGAGCCCTAGGTTTGAGCCCCAGAACAAGAGAGCACCGTGGATAGCACGGGGCGGGGGGAGGGTCCATGGATGCTGGAACAGTGCTGTGATGTCTCTGTTCTCTCTCTTCCTCTCTCTGCAATAAAGAGTGTGAAAGTGACCCAGGGAGGCTGATCAGCACTTCCATGCTCGCACTCAGATCCCAGGTTCATTTCTTGCTGCCTCTGAAAATGTGTCTTTATGAGAAAAAGGGCAACAGGTGTTTCCAGGGGGGAATGACTACCCTCTTCTCTCTTTCTCTCTTTTAATATCTACTTATTTTATTAATGATTCAATATTGGTTTACAAAATTAAATGTCAACAGGGGTACAAATCCACACCATTTCCCATCACCAGAGTTCTGAATCTCCAGTCCCTCCACTGCAGCCCACCACGGTCCCCCCAAGGGTGCAGACATGGGTTAACCGTCATCTCTACAACTGTCTACGTTTGTACACAATTGCCCCCTTTTTCTTCCAGGCACAGCCCTCTCTTCACCTCCAACACACTCGTCACCCTATTACTACCTCCAGATATCTCTCCCCTTCTTGTCTTTTCTCTCTCTCTCTCTCTGGATCCTGATGGAGCTGGAGTTCAGAGCCCTCTTATCACTTCACTTATCACCTCTTATCCTATCACTTCTTCCCCACTGGGAGTATGGATCAAAGTTATTTTTGGGGTGTGGAAGGTGCGAGTTCTGGCTTCTGTAACTGCAAGACTGCCCCCTCTCCATGCCGGGCACCAGTCAGTCATCTCCTCCTCTGCCTGGCCTCAGTCCTCACTGGGGAGACAGGACACACTCAGCCATGGCTAATGAGGTTTCAGGGTGCCTTCCTAATAGCAGGAGAGGATTAGGGAGGCACACCCCCCCATCCCCCAGTCCTCCCTCCCATCCGCCTTAGTCATGGGTAGCTGCAGGCCAGGCTCACCTGGGACAGCTCTGCCTAAGGCGACCAGAGGAGATAGCTATTTAAGAGGTTTTCCTTTTACATGTGAGTAGCCAAATCGTGCCTGTGACAATAGGGACCAATTATTGCACAATAGAATGCCCCCCCAGCATCCCGTCTGCCTGCGTGTTTAATATGCAGCCAAGGACACCAGCTTCCCCTAAACAATGAGGTTTGCAGGCCACTGGGAGGAGGGGCCACCTGTCTTCCCAGTCTCCCTCTGTGAAAGTGACATGGTGGGGGGGTGTCGGTTACCTCACAGATGACTTTCAAAGCACCTCCCATCCCCCCTCAGCCGATGCGATGACGATGATCATCTAATAGTGGGTGAGTGTGAGGCACAGGTGATGTTCTGCGTCCGGAGTATCATCCATATGTCCCTTTTCTTTGGAGGTGGGTCTTGCTCCAGTTAAAGTGAGCAAGTGGGAGCCACCTAAATGCTTGAGACAAGCCACCCTGCTGTGACCGGGGAGGTGGCTTAGGGGCAAAGCCCAGGGCTTGCTTACCTGGCAAGACTTGTTCTGTCCCAGGCTGGAACACAAGTGCCGATGTGATGCTCTGGTCTCGGTCTCTCTCTCTCTCTCACCAATGTGATGCTCTGGTCTCTCTCTTGCCAACATGTTGCTCTGGTCTCTCTGTTTGTCACTCTCTCCTGCCGACATGATACTCTGGCGTCTCTCACTCTTTCTCTCTCTGTCTCTCTGTCTCTCTCTCCAATGTGATGCTTTGGCCCATCTGTGTGTGTCTCTCTCTCCAATACGATGCTCTAGTCTTTCTGTTTCCCTCTCGCCAATGCTCTGGTCTGTCTCTCTCTCTCTCTCATTCATAGAGATTCTCAGAACTTTGTGCTGTTGACAGCTGCTGCCCAGTGGTCTTGTTGGCATGTGAATCTTGAGGGGAGATTTTTGCTCTCCCAACATCTAATGCTTTATATTCTCCTTTTAGTCACAATGGATGTTTTCTAGAAGGAACCATGAGCCTCCCCCCTCCCCACACCTGGGAATTGATCCATGGTCATGAAATGGGCATTGACTGTACCATGGAGAAGCCACTGAAAATGTACTATTCAATACTTCAAAGGCAATGATAGGAAGGAAGGCAAAAAAAAATTAGCATGGAGCTTAATTTTGCACTATTACTATTATTTTTAATTCTTATTTATTTAAGACGATTATTTATTTATTAGTGAGAAAGATAGAAGGAGAGAAAGAGAATCAGACATCACTCTGGTACACATCTGCTACCAGGGGTTGAACTCAAGACATTGTGCTTAAGAGTCCAGTACTTTATCCACTGCAGCGTCTCCCAGATATTTATTTATTTATTTAATGAGAGAGATACAGAAAGAGATACACACACACAGAGACCAGAGCATTGCTCAGCTCTGGCTTGTGGTGGTGCTGGGGATTGAACCTGAGACCTTCGATGCCTCAGGCATGAGAATCTCTTTGTTGCAGAGCCATTAAGCTCTCTCCAGACCTTTTTTTTTTTTTAATTCCATATGCTTAGGAAGAAGGAGAGAAGGAGGGAAAGACTAAAAGAATAAGAGAGAAGCCACAGCGAACCACTTCACCATCCACTGCACTTCCAAGTGGTGCGGGGACTCAAACCCAGGCACGGCGCTTAATGATAAAGTGGGTGGTCTCCACGCTGCATGGTCTCCCGCCAGCTCTGGACCGTGGGACATTAGCAACATGGTTTTCAACGGTCGGATTTCAAGTGAGCAGCCCACTGTGTTTGCTCAAAACTGCCTTGACTTCTTTTTTTTTTTTTTTTTTTTTTTTGTACACAGCATATGGAATCATTAAATTCCCCAAACCTCTGAGCCTAGGCAAAGACAGGTGGTCACATTCACCACCACCTCAGCTCCCCCCTCAAAAGAAAAACAAGAAAAGCAGACTACATTAGAAAGCTGTCCTGCTGCCTCCCCTTCTTCAGGCTCAGCTTTTTTTTCTCTTACACAGGAAGCCGCAGTCCGTCCGTGAGGTGGAAGGGTGTGTGAGCTTTGCCTCTGTGGCTGGATGGGCTCAAACTGCCGAGTCCGTTCCCTTTAGCACAATGGCAGGGGAAACAGAGATGGTGGAGGGTTAGGGGTTAAAGCTCTTTCCTGGTCTCCTTTCTGCCTGCACCGCGGCGTTCAAGATGTGAGCATCACCACAGCACCAGGCCCTGCAGAGAGAAGGCGGCACAGGGGCCGGCTGGCACACTGCTCAGCAGATGGCCCAAGAGAGTAAATATTTTAGCTTTGTTGGCCACGCTTTGACTCTGTAACACAGTCTCTCTTTAAAAACAACCCTTTGAAAATTAAAAGAAAAAAAAAAAAACCTTCTCTTTAGCTTTCAGAGATTGTAAAAATAGGCTCTGGACCAGAGCTTTTCTGCCTGCCAAAAACTCCTGTGGAGGCTTACTGCCCAACTGAAATATAATAAAGTGAGTTGCATTTTTAATTTAAGATTCTCCAGCAACTACGTTGTGGGAGAAAAAAAAAAACTAAAGAGAAACAGCCTATTTTAAAAAAAAAAAATATATCTTTATTTATTTATTGGATAGAGGCAACCAGAAATAAAAAGGGAAAGAGGAGATAGAGAGGGAGAGAGACAGAGAGAGACCTACAGCCCTAATGCAGCACTTGCTAAACATTCCCCCTGCAGGTGGGGCCTGGGGGCTTGAACCCGGGTACTTGCACACTGTAACATGTGCTTAACCAGGTGTGCCACCACCCAGCCCTGAAACTGCCTGTTTAAAGTGTGAATAACGTACTAAATTTAACCCCAAGTCCTTGAAATGCTATAATTTCATCATAGGGCTGATGAGGACTGTATGAGTGTTTAGCCAGTTTTTGTCCTTAGGCTTCTGAGGGCCACGCAGCCCTGGGTCAGGTGTTCTGTGGCTGCAGGATACCTGTGGCTGTCCCACTGGGCACACCGGCTCGGGGCCTCTGCCTGGTGCAGGACTTGGTGGATATTCCAGTCTCTCCCCACCTGTGCCTTAGCCTGACTGTGAGGTCAGGGAATGAAAAAAAAAAAAAAAAAAAAGAGGATGGTCTGACCTGGCATTGTGTCAGTGAGGAAAGAAGGCGTGGACCAGAGAGGCTAAGTAATTTTCCCAGGAACCCACAGCTTCCCAACAGAGCTGCCACCAGGACTCAGGTCTGGCCTCTAGCAGCCTCCAGAAACTCACTCGTGTAAAGGAGTTAAGTAAGGCTGAAATGGCTGGAGGTCTGTGCGAGGCTCGGGGCTAGGTCCTCTGGGGCTGGAGGGGTTCTGGCTACAGAAGGAGGCACAGCCTGCGTCCTAGAAACACTGACCTTTGCTTTCTCGCCTGGGTGCTGGCTGTGCAGATACAACATGGGGGAGTTTCTGCAGGCCGATGTCTCTCCCCATAATAGCACCTCAGATGGAGGTGAGAGGCTGACTGAGGACAGGTGCTGTGGGTACTAGGCTCAGTCGCTCTCGATCCCCTGCATGGACAATGTCTGCTTCTGGGGCTAAAGGGGAGCACTAAGCTATGTGCCTGTGAGTTGCTTCTGCAGAGAAAAGGGAGAGGAGGCATTGCACTGGTTTCCAAGTCACCTAAGTCCTGACTTTCCTTGGACAGTCCTTCTTTTCTGGCCTGTGTTCAGGGCTCTTCTTTTTTTCTCCTTCCCCTTCTTCTTGTTCCTGTTCCCCTCCTCCTCCTCCTCCTTCTTCGCTTCCTTCCCTTTTTTTTTTTTTTTTTTTTTGGATCTGACTCCTTGTCTCCCCACTTAAGGGACTTACAGGCCAGCTTAATCATTTTATGACTAGGAAAGTCCTGTGGCCCATTGAGCTTGAGAAAATGTCCCCAAGAATAGATTGTATCGGAGTCAAGTGTATAAATATTCTGGCTAGAGACGCGCCCCTGCTTTCTTAATGAATTGTTCTGGTGGTGGTGGAAGGCTGGTGTTGGGCAGAGTATTCCAGGCGGGGGTGGGGGTGGGGCGGAGGGGGTGGGGAGAGCAGAGTGAGTGGACAGTGGGCCCAGCTGGCATCTGTGCCTGGGGAGAGCAGGTTTCTTCTGGAGGTGAAGAAAGTGACTTTATGACACCCCACAGGAGCCTTTGGGTAAGGGGGTCAATGGGCATGCAATTTGGTTTCTTATTTTCTCTGCCCCAAGTCTCGTGGTGAGTGGATGGTACACACACACACACACACACACACACACACACACACACACACACACACACACACACCTGCCCAGATCTGGGGAAGCCAGTCAAATTTTCAGACCCTTCCGTCTGCCTCTGAGTTCTAGACTCTGAAAGAGAGCTTCCTCACGGACCCTGTTTCCCTGTTTAATGGAGGACTACTGGTCAGGATTTCTTAGCATTTTCTGCCTCCTGCTTCTCCACCCGGCCATGCCCCACCCCACCCTGCCCCACCAGCCTCTTAATCATGCAGAAACTCTGCACTGCTTTAGTGGGTCCGTGATCACCCGCGGGCATTTTGGAAGTTAATTGGTTCTTTCTATTTGCACAGGTAAGCAGTGCCCTCACGTCTTTGAAGGTGCCAAAGGTAAGAAAAAGCTAGACAAGTTTTTTTATCTTCCTTTTTTCTTTGTGGAATTTTTTGTATGTTTGTTTGTTTTTAACTTCTTTTAAAGTCAAGGCTTTACTGCTTCACAACTACTTCTGAATGAAAGAGAAATGTGGAGCAGGGCCATCTTCTGGTTAACTGTGACTTTCGGTGCAACCTCTGCTTTTCAGAAAAGCCAGAGCCCAGAGGACAGATATTTAGTATTCTTGCAAGGGGAAGTCTGGCAAAAGTATTGGGAAGAACCTCTCCTGATTCAATGGGAGGGGACTAGCTGGCAAGATGGGCGTCAGCCATTTCTAGCTGAGTGTCTGGGCCGTGCCGGTAGGTCTGATGGGTCTCTACACAAACACATCAACTAGCTATGATTGACCTTTGCCACGTGGTGCCTGTTTCCGGGTATGAAATAGTCTTTACACGTTTCATTCTGTCAGGAAAAAAATACTCCTCTATGTGAAACAGTGGTGGCTGACAGAGGCAGGAGGGTGAATATGGGCTGATCCCACTCACAGACAGACGTTGAAAAATAAGAGCAAAAGGGGAAACACAAAGCAGAATGTGGACTGGAGTTGGTGTGCTGTGCCAGAGTAAGGGACTTTAGGCAGGGGGGTGTTCAGGCGCTGGGACATGCCGGGGGAGGAGGACCTAGCTGGGGGGTTTAGAGTGTTATGTGGAAAACTGAGTGTTATGTGGAAAACTGAGAATTTTTTTTTCATGGATAACTCTTTTTTTAATTAGTGATTTAATAAGGATCGACAAGGTTGTGGGATAAGAGGGGTGCAATTCCATATAATTCCCACCACCAGAGTTTGTTATCCCATCTCCTCCATTGGAAGCCTCCCTACTATTTATTTATTTAGTGGTGGATTGATGTTTTACAGTCGACAGTAAATACAATAGTTTGTACATGCATACCATCTTGAAAACTGAGAAATGTTACACATGTACCAACTACTGTATTTTACTGTCGACTATAAACCATTAATCCCCTCAGTAAAGGGGGAACATAATAATGGTGACTGATTCACACAGGCCTCCTCAAATTTGTGAATTTGAATAAACAGTTGAAGATGGTGTCCCTTCTGAATGTGGCCGTCAGAATTGCTAAGTCTGTTCTCAAAGAGAGATGTGGGCTTGTGTGTCCACCAGCTGGGTCTCTGCAGGTATGAGCTGAGCTTCTGCCTGAGTTGTGGGTTCCTGCTCCTTTTTGTCCTGAAGACTCTGCTGTCAATATTTATCCTAACTACTGATTTCCTCCAGGGATGCTCTCAGTCACCTGTGGTGTTGGGGGGGTGGGGTGTGTGTGTGTGTATGTGTGTTTGTGAGTGTGTGTGAGTGTGTGTGTGTGAGTGTATGAGTGTGTGTGTATGTGTGTGTGTGTGTGAGTGTGTGTGTGTGTATGTGTGTGTGTGAGTGTGTGTGTGTGTGAGTGTGTGAGTGTGTGTGTGTGTATGTGTGTGTGAGTTTGTGGGTGTGTGTGAGTGAGTGTGTGTGTGTGAGTGTGTGTATGTGTGTGTGTATGTGTGAGTGTGTTTGTGTGTGAGAGTGTGAATGTGTGTGAGTGTGTGTGTATGTGTGTGTGAGTTTGTGAGTGTGTGTGAGTGTGCGTGTGAGTATGTGTGGGTGTGAGTGTGTGTGAGTGTGTGTGTGTGAGTGTGTGTGAGTGTGTGTGGGTGTGAGTGTGTGTGTGTGAGTGTGTGAGTTTGTCAGTGTGTGTGTGAGTGTGTGTGTATGTATGTGTGTGTATGTGTGTGTGAGTTTGTGAGTGTGTGTGAGTGTGTGTGTATGTGTATGTGAGTGTGTGTGTATGTGTATGTGAGTGTGTGTGTATGTGTGTTTGTGAGTGTGTGTGTGAGTGTGTGTGTATGTGTGTGTGAGTGTGTGTATGTGTATGTGAGTGTGTGTGTATGTGTGTTTGTGAGTGTGTGTGTGAGTGTGTGTGTGAGTGTGTGTGTGTGTAAGTGTGTGTGAGTGTGTGTGTGTGAGAGTGTGTGTGTGAGTGTGTGTGAGTGTGTGTGTATGTGTATGTGAGTGTGTGTGTGTGAGTGTGTGTGTGAGTTTGTCAGTGTGTGTGTATGAGTGTGTGTGTGAGTATGTGTGTTCCCTGTCCTTTTGTGGAGTTGAAGTAAGATGCTATTCTGTGGTGAGGAGGTGGGGGTGGAGGCTCTGTGGCCATCCCAGGAGTGGATCCCAGCAGGAATGCCCAGCCTGGGTTCAGGCCCTCAGCTTACCACCTGCAGCAGGGAAATTTCACAAGCAATGAAGCAGGTCTGCAGGTGTCTCTCTTTCTTTTTCTCTTTCCCTTTGACTTTCATCTCCCCTTCCAATTTCCCTCCTATCTAAAAAAAAAAAAGAGAAAGTATCTGTTTAAACAACCTTGACCTTGGGTGTCTGGGCTTAGGCTGGAGACCAAGAATGGAGCACACATGGGCAGAGTCCGTGTGCTGGTGTGAATCCATTCCTGCTCTGCCCTGACCTGGGCTGGTGTGAATCCATTCCTGCTCTGCCCTGACCTGGGCTCTGTGCAGGGGCTTGGTTGTGGGGGAGCCATCCCTGTGGGCCGGAGGCCTTTCTCCAGCCCTTGGGGTGCCGTGTGAGGTGCTTTGGTGAAACGGGTGGGGCGTGAGGGCCCGACTGCCTGGGCAGGTGGAGTGTGACCGAGAGGAGTCGCTGTGGTTAATGTTCAGCAGGGTTTGGGGGTGACGAGCCCCCAGGGGGAGTCGGTTGCTGGGGCTGCAGGTTAATAGCACACACAGCAGGTCCCCGGGAGCTTGACACACGTGTCGCCACCTTCCAATGTTCCAGGGGAGTGCCCCCTCTGCAGGGACCTGGCGGCCTGGGCCACTGCCTGCTGGAGAAGCCTGGACTGAGTAGATGCCACAAACTGATGGCTCTTTAGCTTCTGAGGCCCTGGGTTAGTGGTACGTGGTGTCTTGCCCTCTCTCAAAAGAAAGAAGATGGGGAGGGAGGGAGGGAAGGAGAGAGAGAGAGAGAGAGGGAGAGAGAGAGAGGAGAGAGAGGGGGAGAAAGAGAGAGAAAGAGTGAGAGAGAAAGAGAGAGAGAGAGAGAAAGAGAGAGAGAGAGAGGAGGGAAAGAAGGAAAGATGCTAAGGGGGACAGCATGGTGGCAGAGCTCAGGACTTACAAGCCAGAGGTCCCTGGTTCAGTCCTCAGCACCACCAGTGGCCAGGTGCTAGGGAGTGAACCTGGAACCTTGGTTCTCCGGCATGAAACTGGTACACAGCCCCTGGGCTCCGGCCCTGGCCCTGGCTCCAGCACCTCACTGCATACGTGACCTGGGCTATGTTCTCCATCTTCCACATGCAGCAGCTGCACCCGGGCCTCTGAGAGGCCTACACGGACGTGTACTGCTCAGGGCCTCAGGGTCCTCCCCACTTCACAGTGTGAGCCAGGCTCAGGATGGGGCTGTGGAGATCTCTGCTTCTCTATGAGCAGCTGCCGCGGGCAAAGCGGGAGCCGCTATTCGAAAACACTAACGGGGACGGGGATGATTTGATGTCTGTGCTCACTCCTGCCCCCAACCCTTCCTCCCTCCCCCTCCAACCTCGGCCACCAGCAGTAAGTTTTCTTGGGTGTCGACTTTTTCTGAATATGTATTGATTCACCCCAGAAGTTAATACCCAGAGTCCCAGACTGATGTTATTTAGGATGTGAAGAAAGAAGAATAATTTTTAGCAAAATTATTCAAAATAGACCTCAACCCATCAAACTTTCCTTTCCGATGATGGAAGCTGGCAAAAACCATTTGGTGGGGTGCGGTGCTAAGTTGCTTCTGTCTGGCTTCCACACAACACAGCATAACACCTCTCCCAGAGCACCTGCTTCCTCCGTCCTGCGTTTCTGGTGGCCATTTTTGCATCTGCTGATAACACAGATCCCCCCCCCCCCCGAGCTCCCCTCCCAGCACAGCTCTGTCCCTCGGTGGCCTGGTACCCATGTCTTCCTGCCCTGGCCTCGGGGCACCGGGGAAGCTTAGATTCTGAAGTTGGGACTCCTGATTCAAACTTCAGGCCACATCTACCTAGAGGGCTGAGACAGGCATGCTTCTCTAAAAGCCTCTGCTTCTCTGCAGACAGGGACAGGTGCCATTCAGTCCGTCTGTATGACACGGGGAATAGGAGGAGAGCGTGCAGTGGAAATCTGATGGCATTCCATGGGCCGGCCATGCCACACGCACGCTGAAGGAAGCTGCTGTGGCGAGGTGGTCAAAAGCAAGGCCCTTGGACTTCCGTTCCTTTTCCCCCTTGTTTTTGGTGCAGGGATCGTGTGCATATATGACTTCATCACTCCTAGGCCATTTTTCCCCGTTCTTTTTATTATCTCAGAGAGAGACAGGGGAGGGGGCGCGGGGGCTACTGCACCATTTCACGCTGCTTCCCCAGGTCCTGTCTTGCCCCTGTAAGCTCTGGAAATCGGGTCTCAAATGTGATAAGGCTCACTTCCTTTTGTTTAAATATTTATTTATTTTCCTTTTTTGTTGCCCTTGTTGGTTTATTGTTGTAGTTATTATTGTTGTTCTTGATGTCATTGTTGTTGGATAGGGCAGAGAGAAATGGAGAGAGGAGGGAAAGACAGAGACGGGGAGACCTGCAGACCTGCTTCACCGCTTGTGAAGTAACTCCCCTGCAGGTGGGGAGCCGGGGGCTCGAACAGGGATTGTTACGATGGTCCTTGCACTTTGTAGCCCACTTCCTTTTTTATTTATTTATTTTTTTAATGTTAACTTTTTTTTAATTTTTAAATTATCTTTATTGGATAGAAACAGCCAGAAATTGGGAGGGAAGTGGGTGATAGAGAGGGAAAGAGACAGAGAGACACCCGCAGCCCTGCTTCACTTGTGAAGCTTTCCCCCTGCAGATGGGGACTGGGAGCTCGAACCTGGGTCCTTGAGCACTGTAACTTGTACACTCAACCAAGTGTACCACCATCCGGCCCCTTTCATTTATTTCTTATTGGATAAAGACAGAGAGGGAGTGAAAGGAGAGGAGGAAGGAGAGAGGGAGAGGGACAGAGACATCTGCAGGCCTGCTTCAACATCCGTGAAGCTTTCCTCCTACAGGTGGGGACCAGGGGCTTGAACCTCGGTCCTTGTGCACTGTGATGTGTGAGTTTAACCAGGTCACCACCTGACCTGTAAGGCCCACTTCCTAGTAGGTGAACTACCTTCATGCTCACATCTGTCTGTTTTCTGTTCTAGAAACACATCTCTGGCTGATCCGAATAAGAACATTAAAATGATACGTATAGAACGTAAAGGCTGTAGTCTTGGCAGGACGTAAACGTGTGTGACAGTAACTGGTGCTACTGTACACAGAACCTTCACAGCCAGACACGGCTCCTGATTCCTGGACTTGGTCCCCTGCCCCCTGGTCCCCAAAGGTGGACCCGATTGGTCCACCCGTGAGTGAGCTGGTTTGAGTCAACGCAATCAAGTTCAGTTAGTGCCCTGAGTCTCAGTCTTCTCATCTATAACAAAAGGAGGTAACCACAGGTCACAGTAACTTATGTCCTTACTTAACGTTGTCCATAGGCTCTTAGAAATGTAGACTTGAAGGGGACTGGCTGAATGAAATCAGGCCCCAGAATAACACCATTTCCAATTTCAATAGCTGCTGGTATTTTAAATTTTTATTGTTGGATAGAGACAGAGAGAAATTGAGAAGGGAGGGGGAGATAGAAAGGGAGAGAGGCTAGGAGACACCTGCAGCTCTGTTTCATCACTTATGAAGCTTTCCCCCTACAGGTGGGGTCCAGGGCTTGAACTCAGCTCTCTGTGCATTGTAACATGTATGTTCAACTAGGTCTACCACTACCTGGCCCTCTCTTCTTCTTTTTAAACAATTTTATTTTATTTTATTGAGATAGAGATGAGAGAGAGAGAGAGAGAGAGAGAAAGGGAGAGAGAGGGAGAGGGAGAGGGAGAGGGAGAGGGAGAGGGAGAGGGAGAGGGAGAGGGAGAGGGAGAGGCCAATGCACTGCTCACTGCTGGCTTATGGCGGTGCTGGTAATTGAACCTGGGCCCTCCATGCTTCGGGCATGACAGTCTCTTGCAGAACCATTATTCTGTCTCTCCTGCCTTGAGCCTCTTCTTAAATCAGGATGACTCTTCACAGACTGCTCTGCCTGTGGTCAGTTCTGCAGGACAGTCAGAGATCGTGTCTGGCATTGATGGGGCCCACCAGCTCTGGGTTTTTAGTTACTGGGGTGGGAATGATTCTCCT
This sequence comes from Erinaceus europaeus, assembly GCF_950295315.1. Taxonomy (NCBI): domain Eukaryota; kingdom Metazoa; phylum Chordata; class Mammalia; order Eulipotyphla; family Erinaceidae; genus Erinaceus; species Erinaceus europaeus. The sequence continues at coordinate 56,264 of NW_026647308.1, read as the reverse complement.
TCTCAATCCACTGCTTTTTAGTTTGGGGACCTGGAGCTGGGAAGGTTTGTGGGCAGCAGACTAAATACTACCAACACACGCAGCTAAGGAAGTCCGCACTGTTAGTGTACATTCTGGCCAACTGCGACCAAGGAGGGGGTTTGCAGAGTCGTCTGGAGATGGCCAGATGACTTTGCATTTTGGAGCTGGTGTTCTTATACCTAGTTCCTAAGGACATGACCTTTCTTCCAAGGGGTTCCAAGAAATGCAAGAAACTCAGCCTCCTGGCTGGTGAGGTCACTGACTCTGAACATGTATCACTTCCCCTGCCCCGAAGGACAGACAGACTGACACCAGGACAACTAGAGCTTGTCCTTCCCAGAGCAGGGGGCACTCACAGACCTGGGGAAGCTCCATGGGGATGCCGGGTGCATCCAACTGCAGAGGTAAGCCCCAGAACCTCTCCATGTTCTGCTCTCCATTTCCTGGGCTTCTGCTTTCTCTCCTGTGTGTGAACTTTGCCAGAACTCACGGAAATTGACAAACGCAGCTGATTCTGCTTCCTAAAACTCGACTGAGAGACAAGCTGTGTAAAAACAATCCTTGGGGATCTTGGAGCCCACTGCCTGGTGCATCAGAAAGACAAACACGGTAACACTGCCAGCTTTTGCAGGAAGGGGAAGGCTCTTTATTGCAGCGTGAGATGCAGTGAGGGCTGAGGGACTGCTCAGGTCTAGCTCCTTGTCTCTCTGTCTCTGGGAATAGTATACAAGCAGGAGGGGCTGGAAAGCTCCACAGTTCTTGAAAGGCAGGAGGTGGGTTTGGGGACCACATGGCAGGGCAAACAGGGGCTAAGTCTCAGGTTAAGTAACCAGGATACAGCCTCAAGATACTCAGCTCACCTGGCTTCCCGGATGGTGCTGTTTCCTCTGTGGTAGACTGTAGACTTTTCTGGCTGTTGGAAGGCAACTGAGCAGGCAGGAATGGGGAGACCAGGGAATCTGAAGTGTTTCTGCTGCTTGTTCCTTCTTGCAAAATAGCTGTAACGTATTTATCGCTTCTGCAAAGCAGTTCCTGCCAAATAGAATGTGAAAGCGTCATTGTCTTTTTTGTAGAGCCCGATTTAAGAATTTCAGGTCACTCGATTCCTCTAGGACCATGTCACAGAGCCCTGCTATTTTGGGGGCCACAGTTTCAGCTTGCCATAGAGACTCTGGGTCTGGGTTCATGCCTGGGTACCCTGCTGATGGGAATGAAGAATCGAATGAAGAGATTGCCTTAGTTTCCTTTTTCTGTGGTGCTTGGATCTTGGCCAAAGTCAAAGGGAGGAGGCAAGGATTTGATAAACTGGTTTGGGGAACAGAGGTTGACTCACCTGGTGGGTCTACTTATGTGATGAGATCACTGCCTAGGTTTGAATCCTGGTAAATCTCGAGTGCTATGGTGTCTCTCTTTCTCTCTCTCTCTCTCTTGAAAAGAAAGCAGTAACAGAATATCAACTCACGGACAGTGAGTTGTGAATGCCTGAGGCCCAGACACCACACACACACACACACACACACACACACACACACACACACACACACACACACAGTGGGGCCAGGTGGTGGTGTGGTGGTGCACCTGGTTCAGTGCTCATTATAATGTGCAAGGACCCAGATTCAAGCCTCAGCTCCCCACCTGCAGAGGGAAAGCTTTGCAATGGAGAAGTAATGTTGCAGGTGTGTCTCTCTGCCTCTCTCCCTCCCTATTTCCCACTTTCCTCTAAATTTCTGGCTGTCTCTATCCAATAAATAAATAAAGATAATACCCCCCCCCATGCCATTTCCTCTACCTTGGCTTTAGGGCTGCTTTCAGAAACGCGACTGTCCTAGCTTCTTCAGAGGATGCTGAACTGGACGCTTCAGGCTCACAAGCTCAGGCTGCCTGCCTCCTCCCTTTCTGTTCTCCCAAGCACACATCTGGTGGAGGTTTGCACTGCACAGGTTTTGACCCAATGCTGGGTGCCGTACCCAGCAAAGACGGCTGCCTTTCTCCCGAAAACACCACGAAGGCCATCTTAGTGGGTCACAGCATGGTGAGGTCAGAGGACACAGCTATGGGGGGGCCAGGCAGACAGGAGACCCATGCCCATTACCCTGTCATGGGGAGGGGGCTGCTGTTGGCTCTGGCACCCTCTGCCCAAGGGTCCCAGGGGGAGGGCTTCATCTGCCATTCAGAAAGGCCTTCCCACTGCCTCATGCCCACCCCCAGCCCCGTGTGCCCAGGGGCAGCCCAGCACTCACCCTTGGGGATCCTGCTTGGACAGTGTTGGGAAGTGATTTGCTCATAACCACGTTTTCTGAATGGCCCTAAATCTGTGACTGATGGAGGTCTGGACACAGCAACCCTTCTGCCCGCCCATTTTGGGCACCGTTTGGGGGCCGAGGTCGGAGCCAGGAGGAGAGCTGGCCATCGTCGGAACACAATGTAGGACAGCTGGGGTGCTTTACAGCAAAAGCTTCTGGCTCTGCAGTTCAAATCATCACAAGAGCAGCCCAATTTAGCCTTTGGCTGAACGGCTTTGGCAGGGCACAATGAAAAATAATTATTTCATGGCCTGCTTATTTTCCCCTTCACCAATAAACTCTCAGACCTTCTCGGGACTTATGTAAACACTGCTGTGGAGGTGGCTGAGCTCACCATAATATCCCAATTTTGCAAACTGTGCTATCTGTATCTCAATCACCCCGGTGGGGTAGGAGGCAAAACTCAACCACTTGTGGAGATGATCTGTCTACAGTGGGTGGGGGGTGGGGAGAAGAAAGCTGGGAAGAAGCTTAATGGCTACAAAGTGAGCCCCTGGTCACAGCTGAGAGGTGGAGGCCCTGGCAACCCCCCCCACAACCCCATCCTGTGGAAGGCAGGACATTAGGATGTGCCACTGGGTCTGGCAGGGAAGGGATAGCAGCATGCAAAGGACACTGCCCCAGCCCTCTGGAGCTGTGGCATCTGGGTCCCGCAGCCTATGAAGGGTTTTCTTGATGTGCAGAGAGCTCTCTGCTGACTGGGTTAGTGGGACGGCATCCTGGGGAGGGCTTTGCACATGTCCCATCTGTCCTCAGAATTTCAGCTCTGCTTTTTGCTTTTTATTCTTCTCTTTCCTTCCTCCCTCCCTTCCATCCATCCATCCTACCTTCCTTCCTTCCTTCCTTCCTTCCACCCTTTCCTTCTCTATTTTTTTTTTAGTTTTTTTATATTTATTTTCCCTTTTGTTGCCCTTGTTGTTGTAGTTATTATTGTTGTTGTTATTGATGTTGTTGTTGTTGGATAAGACAAAAATGGAGAGAGAAGGGGAAGACAGAGAAGGGGAGAGAAAGATAGACACCTGCAGACCTGCTTCACTGCTTGTGAAGCGACTCCCCTGCAGGTGGAGAGCCGAGCTGGGGGCTCAAATCCGAATCCTTATGTCTGTCCTTGCACTTTTTACCACATGCCCTTAACCCACAGCACTACCGCCCGATTCTCTCTTTCACTCTTTCTTTTTCTTTTATTTTTTTGGAGCATCGTGCTTTTATCAGGAAGAGAAAGGATAATAGTCTGCTCCCCACTTGCAGGGGGGAACACTTCATGAGTGGTGAAGCAAGTCTGCAGATGTCTCTTTCTCTCCCATTCTCTATCTCTCCTGCCCTCTCAATTTCTGTGTCCTATAAAAAAAAAACTAGAAAGAAAATAAATAAATAAATAAATAAGGAAAAATGGCCACCAGGAGCAGTAGATTTGTAGTTGTAGGCACTGAACCCTAGCAGTAATGCTGGTGGAAAAAAACAAAAAGAGAAAAAAGGGGGAAAAATCATTATAGAAAGAGTAGCACAGATGATCATTCAGTCGCTATCTGCAAGAACACCACTTCTTATCACTGCTTCTAAGTGGTAGCAGTTGCTACAATAAACATTAGATGTTGTTATTTAGTACATACAGAAAGAAACATCTATTACTCTGTTAGAACTATAATATATATATTAATTTTTTACTAGTTATTTAATAACGATGAACAAGATTGTGAGATAAGAGGGGCATAATTCCATACAGTTCCCACCACCAGAGTTCCCTGTCCCATCCCCTCCATTGGAGGCTTCCCTATTCTTTATCCCTCTGGGAGGATGGACCAAATTTCTTTATGGGGAGCAGAGGGTGGGAATTCTGGCTTCTGTAACTGCTTCTCCACTGGACATGGGTGTTGGCAGGTGGATCCACACTCCCCACCTGTTTCTCTCTTTCCCTAGTGGGGCAGAGCTCTGAGGAAGTGGGGGTTCCAGGACACACTGGTGAGGTTGTTTGCCCAAGAAAAATCAGGTTGGCATCATGGTAGCACCTGAAACTTGGTGACTATAATGGAGTAATATGAAAAGCAGGACAAAATGTTTAATACACAGGAACCATAAAGTAGGAGTAGAATAGATAAAAGTAAGGAATTGGAAGTTAGCAGGGAAGGAAGCTAGGGAGTCTATTTTAGGGATATGCCTAGGAGCCTTTGTCTTAGTAATCTTTGCTCGAGCTTGATAGCTAGCATGAGGGTGGACTAGAAATATTGTCTGGGAAGATGGGGTCAGAGTTGAGAGTAGAACTAGGAAGCAGGACTAGGGTAAACTTGCTCATAAACCTGAAAAAAAATATATATAAATGCTATTAACTGTTTGCCACAATGATCTGACCCAGGGCCCATATCTATTCATATTTAGCAGTGGAGCCTGGAGAGTCTCAGAGTCCCTGTCAGACTGAGCTCATAGTCCATAGTCCCAGCTGGGGTGTTCTAGGCTTCACTCCCTTGGGAACCAGACTTCCTTGAGTGTCTAAGTAGGGTGACGCAGACTCACTTCAGAAAGTGGGGCAGTTCCTACCCTATTATCTATGGGAGAATCCAGGGATTCCCTGTCTAGGACCCTGGGTGATGGGGTGGCCTGGTAGTGGCCCCAAAAGGCCACTGTTAAGTGTCGGCTCTACTTTGCATCTCAGCTATGTCCCAGTGCAAAGCATCTCAATGCAAAACATCGCTGCCACTGGAGGGCTGGTGCCTGTCCAGTCACAGTCCCTATTGGCCAGCCCCATGGGTCGAGGTGATGTGCTGATAACATTGGTCATGTGCTTGATCCCTGTGGGACCCTGTGAGATCCCTTCCATCCTGTGGGTCCCTACCCATTACCTTGTCTGTGGGCAGATGGGGAGGGAGTGTGGATGGCTCAGGACAAGCCAAACTCATGACTGGGCAGGAGGCATGTCTCTGTCACAGAGAAGCAGGAAGTCTCATCTCTGAAAAGAGCAGATGGGACATTGAAGCAAGAGACAGCCTACAACTTACTGCTGCCTGTCCCCTCTGTGTGGGAGTGTGGGCTCAGGGATGTGGAGGAGGTGCTGCATGTGATGAATAGCAAGGCCTAGAGTGGCACACCTAGTTAAGCACAAATAGTACTAAGCACAAGGACCTGCACAGGGATCCGAGCGCCCCACCTGCAGTGGGGAGACTTCCCAAGTTGTGAAGCAGGTCTGCAGGTGTTTCTCCCTCAGTCTCTCTCTCTCTCTTTTAAAAACTTTTTTATTATATGTATTGATTGACTAGAGGCAGCCAGAAATTGAGAAGGAAGGGGAAGACATAGAAGGAAAAAGACCCTGCAGCACTGCTACTCCACTCACAAAGCTTTCTCCCCTACAGGTGGGGACCAGGGGCTCGAACCTGAGTCCTTATGCAGGGTAATACATGCACTTAACCAGGTGCACCACCACCCAGCCTCTCTTTCTCTCTATAGATCCCCTCCTCTCTCAATTTCTCTCTGTCCTATCCAATAAAATGGGAAGCTGGCCGCCAGGGGCAGTGGACCTGCATTCCCAGCACAGAGCCCCAGAGATAACCCTGGAGGCAAGGCCTGAATCCTATCAGCTTCTATTTCCATCCTCACAGCTAGGCGTCACTGAGTAGTGACTCTGCACCGTATATTTAAAACAAGATGAAAAATAGGTAGTGATGGCATGCAGCAGGATGAATTTTCGCATGGAAATGAATAAACAGCCCCCCCATCATTTCTTTCCATTTGTTTTCAGCAAGACAGATGAGACATCACGTAGCTTCATCATTTCCTGTGACCGAGCCACCAGCGCACAGTGGGTGATTTAAGATGCTCCTCTGTGGGGTTTCCAGCAGCCAGCCTTCTCTGAGGCTTCCAGAAGAGAGAGACTCTGGTGTCATTTTACTTCTGCTTGCCTTCCCCCAAACAAGTGTTTTTTTTGGGGGGGTGGGGGGCTGCTAAGGTCTAGAGTCTTGTTTCCATCTTTGAAGGCTGTCTGTGAGGGGCTAGAAGAAATTGGTCCTTTGTTCAATCCAAAGCGGACTGGTGATACTGACAAGAGTCCTGGATGACAGAGAGGATCTTGGTGTCTCCTGTTGGATAATGAAAGAGCCTGCGTGTGAGTTACTGGGCAAGGCTGTGCTTCCCGCCTCATGAGATTGGAGTAGAGATGGGAGATGCTTAGCCAAAACTGCAGAGACAGGGCACAAGAGAGACTGCTGGGTGGTCAGTGACCCCTCTGCAACTATTTGGGGACTTTGGGAATGTCTGTGCCTCTCTGCAGTCACACATTTTTGGCGTTTGCATGTGGCATTGTGATGTATGTCCCTGGGTGGCTCCAATCAGGTCCTACTTAAGAGCAGAGGGAAAGGCCTTTAAGTTTCACTGAAGCAGGCCATTCAATGCTCTTTTCCCCAGGGATTTAATTTTTTTTCTTTGCCTCCAGGGTAATCTCTGGGGCTCAGTGCTGGCACTATGAATCTACTACTCCTCATGACTTTTTTTTTTTTTCATTTTATTGGATAGGACAGAGAGAAATTGAGAGAGGAGGGGGAAACTGTCCCCCTGCAGGTGGGGAGCCAGGGATTCAAACCCAGATCCTTGTGCTTTGTACTGTGTGTGCTTAATTGGGTAGGCCACTGCCAAGCCTCTTTCCCCAGGGATTTGTCCCTAGTGATTTGTGTTGATTTGCACAGTGTAAGGGCTACCCAGGGCCACTGGGGAAGGGCAGGAAATGGGGATGCCACACGGTTATTCTGTGTTGTTGAGTGAGTCCTAGGCATGAGGAGAGCCCTGAGGCAAACTCAGTGGCATTGACGTGTCAGAGCTGGGTTTGGATCCAGGCAGACTATCCTTTGAATTGTATCTTTGATCTGCTTTGAATTTTTTCCTCCTTACCACAGATGGACTTTTAAGCTGTCAGGGCTTTTAGGCGTCAGCATGTAAACCAGTGTTCTCAACAGCTAGGGAAACTTCTTGAGAATGGCGGAAAGCTCTTAGGTTTGCAGAGAGTTCCTTTGACCCAAGTCCACCACCCGCATCTTCCTCTGTCAGAAGGCAAGAGGTACTCACGGGTAGCCTCCCTAGTCTTTGTCTAGAGCTGCCCACACCCCCTAGAAGCTGTGTGTCTCTCTTCTGGTTAAAAGAACAAGATGGGGACAGCAGAGAATTCCCTACAGCCACAGCACTAAAGTTTTAAGTGTTCTTTCATGACCGCCAGAAAGAGAGAACACATTTCACATTTATCTGACAAATAAAAGACATCTGAACTTGGCTCCACCTTTCAAGTTAGTGGGAGGTGACTTTTCATATGCCTTTTGGTGAAGAGTTAGAGGTGGTAGCATGTCCCCTCCTGAGCCAGCAAGACCCGGAAGCTCACACTTTGGCCTGGCTCAAGCACTGTTTGTTGTACCCAAACAGGGAGCGTCAGCTGGAAGGGTTGGGGTGACAGAGAGCTGGCAAATGTCACAGGGCCATGAGTGAGAGGACATGTGTGTAAGCCCAGCAGGCTGAAGATGGAATGAGGCTTCAGAGACAGTGAGGTAAGGTCAGAATTCACTTCTCCCAGGGATTTTTTTTTTTTTTTTTTGCTGAGGAAGGTGTGGTATAAGAGTAACGGTCACAGCCCCCATGGGACATCACCGTGGAGAAGGATCCTGTGAGCAGAGGTCAGAGGAGTTCATACACGGAGATCTGCAGACCATTTAGCTGGACTGGATGCTGACTTTGTGCTTGGGAGGGTGGAAGGAAGGAAGCTGAACTTCCAGGCTGGGCTGGAAGGAGGGCAGGGAGAACAGGAAGCTCTATGCACGGTCTCAGCACAGAGCAGAGTTAAGGAAGGGCACTGGCACAAAGGTGAGATGTGTGTGTGTGTGTGTGTGTGTGTGTGTGTGTGTTCATTTTACACTCTTATCTGGGTGGAGAAGAGTGTAAAATGAACATAGGAGGGCCAGCCTAGGAGGCTGTTAGCACAGAAATTTATTTATTTTTTCCTCCAGGGCTCGGTACCATCCCTGTGAATCCATTGCTCCTGGTGGCCACTTTTTCCATTTTATACGATAGGACAGAGATAAATTGAGAGAGAAGGAGAAGATATAGAAGAGGAGAGAAAGAGAGATACCTGTAGACCTGCTTCACCGCTTATGAAATGTTCCCCCTGCAGGTGTGGAGCTGGAGGCTCAAACCTGGATCCTTGTGCTTAGTACAGTGTGTGCTTAACCTGGTGTACCACCCCTACTTCCCCCCAAAATTTTTTATAGCATGACGATGGTCTTCCTACAGTGGCCTGACAAGATAAGGACCTACTTTGGGGGGACATAGGACAACAATAAGGGACCACAGGGACAGCTCACCAAGCCTGTCTTGTCACATGTTTGTCCAAAATGAAAATCCCAGCGCCACATGGGAGACCCCATAGCACTGAGGGAGGCTCCAGTACTGTAATGCTTCTCTGTGGGAATAAAAAGTCGCCCAAGAGCAGTAGCTGCATGTGTGTGAGGACCTAGTTCTGGAAAAGAAAAGAGGATAGGTAAGACTAATGATGGGAGAGTTGGGGGTATTGGCTCAGAAATGGAGGTACAATGAGAAAAATGTAATCAAGATGCAGAAAAATCTAGAAAGAAATCTAATATCCTCACTTCATTTTTAAAATTTTTATTTCATTTTATTAGTTTCTTATTGTATAGAGACAGAAAGAAATTGAGAGGGGGGAATAGAAAGAGAGAGGCAGAGAGACACCTGCATCCCTGCTTTACCACTCATGAAGCTTCCCTTCTGCAGGTGGGGACCAGGGGCTTGAACCCTGTAATGTGTGTGCTTAACCAGGTGCACCACCACTGGACCCCAACATCCACATTTCTATAGCAGAATTGATCTCATATATGTCTGTTTGTTAGCTGAAACCTAAACTCTATTGTCCACATTTCAGAAATGTAAAAGAATCTGTTCTGGGCTTTATTTCAGAAAAATCATTTTATAAATGTGATTATGAGATTTTTTTCCCCCCAAAGCTTGAAGGAATAGTTACTATTTTTATTTCATTCTAAATACACTTAAACGCACAGGAAGTGTCTATAAATAGGTGACAGCCTAAAAATAACATATTTTGGAAAGGATTCTTCTAAAACTTAAATTCTAATTTCCTTTTAAAATTATAAATATTTTAAGACTTTATTTACTTATTGTATTCAATAGAACAGAGATAAATTTAAAGGGAAGGGCATAGAGAGGAAGAAAGACAGAGAGACACCTGCAGCCTTGCTTCACCACTCATGAAACTTTCCCCCTGCAGGTGGGGACCAGGGCCTTGAACCGAGCTTTTAGCATGTGTATCACTACCCACTCCCCCCAATTTCATTTTTATTTGTTTTTTAATATCTATAACTTTAAGCAACATAAGCAGTAATGCCCAATATTTGAATACTGCAGTAATGCCCAATATTTGAATACTGCAGTAATGCCCAATATTTGAATACTGCAGTAATGCCCAATATTTGAATACTGCCAATAATGAAACAGCTTCTCATCCTCCTCCCTCTCTTCTCTGCCTACTCTTCTTTCCTCTCCTTCTTCTTCTTCCTCTTCTCCTTCTTTAGTTCTGGAGACTCTCCTTTCTCCAGGGATTCTGTAAATAAAAAAACAAAACAAAAAGGTAGGTCCTATGGCAGCTGACGTGAGTCAGATGGTGGCTGCCTGGCATCAGCAAACTAGTAATATTTACTCTCCATGTAAGTGAGACTGACAAAGGCTGGGCTGCTCTGTCATTCTCTTCTGCATCTGTGTGTGGCCGGTCCCCACAGTCATGTCTTCGGGTCTCCCCTTGCCGCCTGGGTAGCACTCATGAGAAGCTGAAGGCCTCACACCTGACAGGAGGTCGTGTACCTGGGAGGCTGGTGGTTGAGGAAGCGGGCTGAGGGCTCGAGCTCTCAGTCTAGATTCTGGCTCACTTCTTGCATCAGAGTGCCCTGTCCCTGGGCCTGGGATCTATAGCATGCTGATTGCTGACATCAACGTCCTCATGTCACCAAAGAGTAGGGCCCTCCATCACATATCGATTCGCAGTCTGTTAAAAAGTGACAAGGAGCTTTTTTTGGTTATGTCACTCCGTTAGAGCTCACTGACTGGATTTTCAGTTTTCCTGTGATGCAGGAAGAAGACAAGCTGTGTAGACACTGACCCGGATCATAGGCAGATCTGAGTTGACAATTGCTCTTTGTGAGTGACTCCTGTAAGCGCACAGATGTTAAATTTCTGAAAATGTATTTGTCCTTTGTTTTCTCTCTGTCTCTCTCTGTCTCTCTCTCTGTCTCTCTCTGTCTCTCTCTGTCTCTCTCTGTCTCTCTCTCTGTCTCTCTCTGTCTCTCTCTGTCTCTCTCTGTCTCTCTCTGTCTCTCTCTGTCTCTCTCTGTGTCTCTCTGTCTCTCTCTGTGTCTCTCTCTGTGTCTCTCTCTCTGTCTCTCTCTGTGTCTCTCTGTCTCTCTCTGTGTCTCTCTCTGTGTCTCTCTCTGTGTCTCTCTCTGTCTCTCTCTGTCTCTCTCTGTGTCTCTCTCTCTGTCTCTCTGTCTCTCTCTGTCTCTCTCTGTCTCTATCTCTGTCTCTCTCGGTGTCTCTCTCTGTCTCTCTCTGTCTCTATCTCTGTCTCTCTCTGTCTCTCTCTGTCTCTCTCTCTGTCTCTCTCTGTCTCTCTCTGTCTCTCTCTGTCTCTCTCTGTCTCTCTCTCTGTCTCTCTCTGTCTCTCTCTGTCTCTCTCTCTGTCTCTCTCTGTCTCTCTCTGTCTCTCTCTGTCTCTCTCTCTCTTTCTTTCTTATTTTCTTCCTTTCTCTCCTTTTCTCCAGGGTTATCGCTGGGATTCGATGTAGGCACTAGGAATCTACTGCTCCTGGCAGCCAGTTTTTTTCCTTTCCCATTTTCTTTTATTTGACAGAGAGAAACTGAGAGGAAAAGAGGAGATATAGAGGGAGAGAGACTAGACACCTGTTGATCTGCCTCATCTGTTGTGAAGCATCTCCCTGAAGATGGAGACTGGGGACTCAAACCTTAGTCCTTGTGCAGCTTTTGGTGCTTAGTACCTTGTGCACTTAGCCAGGTGTGCCACTGCCTGGCCCCCTGAAAGGTCTGTTGACGAGAGCGAGAAGAGAAGAGAAGAGAAGAGAAGAGAAGAGAAGAGAAGAGAAGAGAGAGAGAGAACCAGAGCATCACTCTGATCAAATTCAAGACCTCATGTAAGCTGCCTCCTAGGTCATATACATCTCTTTTGTTTTAACTTCTAATTTTATTTTAGAGATTCTACTTGTGTAATCTCACATTGTATGTTTCTGATGTGCATAACTGAACACCAACATGTGTCCATACTGTGGAGTTCCCAACTGAAAGTCCAGTGTGGAGTTGAACCCATTCTAAGCAAAAGTGTACAGAATGCCTGGCTTTGGAGATGTTCCTGGGAGAGGCATAAAGAAGGAGGAAATATGAGGGGTGGGGGATCTCCAAGAAGGTTCCCCTCCTTGATTTGTGAAGAAATCACTTGTAGGTGTGTGACTGCAGGGGAATCAAATCTTTTTTTTTTTTTTTTTAACCAGCGCACTGCTCAGCTCTGGGTAATGGTGGGGGTGGAGGGGATTGAACCCAGAGCTTTGGAGCCTCAGGCATGAGAGTCTCTTTGTATAACCATTATGCTATCTACCTCCACTGCAATGGGGGGAGGTGATATGTGATGAATTCTAAGACAGGACTTCCTGCCTAAATATTCTCCCAAATAGTGAAGATGAGAATGTTGACATTGCTAAGAGAGAGAGTGAGGTAAAGGGAAGAGCATGACAGTGATGGCAGCTCTGAAGAGAAGTTGAGAGTTTTATGAAATGCTTTCAAAGCCTGTAAGTTAGGTCAAGCATTCACTTTGAAATGATATTTAGTCTCGGCTGCACTGTTACTAGCATATAGTAATCTACCCAATGAGTTAGGAAGCCAACTTTTAGCTCATCTGACAAAGTTCAGTAATTGTCACACTCTGTAATCTTAAAAAGAAATAGTACTCATCTTTATAAAAGTATACAGATAATGTATTTAGTGCAACTAAATTTGTAACATCTGTATACATTATAATAATTCTTATATCGTCATTGTTTTTATTTGCCCTAGGGTTATCACTGGGGCTCAAATGCCCCACTCTTGGCAGCCATTTTTTTCCATTTTATTGAATAGGACAGAGAGAAATAGAGAGAGGAGGGGGAGTTAGGGAGAGAGAAAGGTAGACTCCTGCAGACCTGATTTGCTGTTTGTGAACCATCCCTCCTGCAGGTGGAAGCCAGAGGCTTGAACCCAGATCCTTGTTCATTCCTTGCTCTTAGTACTTTGTGCACTTAACTGGGTGCACCACTGCCCGGCCTTCTTATTTGGCACTTTGTTAAATTGAACCTTACCTCTTTTGTTTCCCCACCATACTTCTTGTGTTGAGATTATAACTTCACTAGAATTCTGCAACTTTTTTCCAGTAGGATCAGAGAAATAACTTTCTATTGTAGTCTGCTCCCTAGACTGGCTGCTTGAGTACTAAAAAGAAGAAGAATGTAGAATACCCATCTCCTGTTCAGTGTGTGTGTGTGTGTGTGTGTGTGTGTGTGTTTCCCATTCTTACTCTAATTCTAGTCAAAACACCTGAGGTTTCTGAAATGTCAAACCATGCCAGTTTTGCATAATTTAGACCCTCTTTAATATCTTGGACCACATAGATGTACATATGTTCACTTTAGTGAGAAAATGTGGTAGACTATACAGTTTTAGTTTATTAAGCAAATTCACAACCAGAGATGGTGTAAGCACCTTAGAGATGGTGTGCGGAGAATAAAACGCCCTCCCCAATCCCTTCCCACAGAATGCTAAAATAAATAAAATAAATGGTGCTGAGTGTATAGCAGGCTCCAAATAAACAAACATTCATACATCTTTCTTTACCCAACTTCCTCCTAAGTATGGATTTAATTCACACTTCAGTAATATAAATCCAGGATTTACTGAGGGGAAACATTTGTTTTTCCAGTGGGGGTCTGGAGGTTGTCTCTTAACAAATGCAAAACTTGACATTCACATAAAAGGGAACTAAATAAAGTCCATAAAGAGATGGTTGGAATTGCCTGTACCTGGCAAAATCAGGCAGCCAGCCCGTTCAGTGCTGCCGAAAATCAGGGCCTGACCCAGGGGTCCCCGGGCTGCGTGGGCCTGCAGAGTAGAGCAAGACACAGGGGTGCCTGCTCTGAAGACAAGAGGTGATTGGATGCGGGTTTTCTGGAAGCTGAGCGGAGAGGAGGGTCACTCCTCATTATCTGCAGAGCATAAGCTCCCACCAGGGCCTCTGCTTTGCGTTTGCTCCTCTGTTTTTGGATGGTGCTCCAAATTCAATGGCTTTGGGAGGTTGGCAACATCAGAACTGTGGGAGACTTGGGCCTGACCACCATTGGGTGTGGAGTTCTGCATCTCACTCACATGCTCAGCCTTCCAAGAGGCTGGTAAAGGCAGAGACTCCTCCCCAGATAAAAAGAAGTCACAGCAGTGGAACCAGCTGCTCAAGTCTACGCTTGCTGCTAAGGCTCCTCTTCTTTTTTAAAAAATGATTTATTTATTTATTTAAAAAAGGAGACATTAACAAAACCATAGGATAGGAGGGGTACAACTCCATACAATTCCCACCATCAGAGCTCCATATCCCATCCCCTCCCCTGATAGCTTTCCCATTCTCTATCCCTCTGGGAGCATGGACCCAGGGTCATTGTGGGTTGCAGAAGGTGGAAGGTCTGGCTTCTGTAATTGCTTCCCCGCTGAACATGGGTGTTGACTGGTCGGTCCATACTCCCAGTCTGCCTCTCTCTTTCCCTAGTGGGGTGGGTCTCTGGGGAAGCAGAGCTCCAGGACACATTGGTGGGGTCGTCTTTTGACATTAAGCCTGCACCTGCTTCTTTCTGGAGTGTCCTCTTGAGAAGCCTAGGCTGGAGAACTTGCCTTGGAGACTCAGTTCCCCCTGTATGGAGTTGGCAGGCCAGTCAGTCTCCCGATGGTGCCATCTGGGGATCTCTCTGGGAAGACTAAGGCTGCATGGGACGTTTTATTTACATGCCAGTTTCTCTGCCTGCAGAACTGTCTTCGTGTAGGCAAAAGAGCAAGAACCACTAGCCAATGGGAGAAAACAGTATTTAAAAAGCTCTCTTGTTTGAAAACAAAACAAAAACAAAAATGACAGATGCAGAAGAGAACAGCCCGGTGTGGAGACAGAGGCTGGTTTTGATAGGTTTGTGAGAAAGTAGTCACTGGGTGGATTTCCTATTAATTCTGGGGCACTTATACTATTTTTAAAATTATCCCACAAACCTCTGCCTGACAAAAGAAGAGTAGGAAATAAAGCCTTCCTCTCAGCAGTGACAGCCGTTGCCATACCAACGGACCTGTCAATCAACACCCACTTCATCCAGCTTCAGAAAACACCCCCAGAAATAAATGTCAAAAGTCTTATGTGGATTCCAAATTTAAACCCAACTTTAAAATACATTTAAATAAGAACCCAAACACCCACAGCAGTTACCAAAGTAAATTTTATTTTGGAAGGGTTGGGAAGGAGGGGAAGGGTGTGTGTGTGTAGGGGAGGGCGGGGGTGGTAAAGGGATTCTCCAAGGAAGCAGAGGCCAAAGGGAATGAGGCAAGGGCAGTGTCTGTCAGTCTTTCCCCAGACTCTCGGGGTTCAGGGATGCTTACCTGAAGGTTCAGGAATAGTGAATGATTGGTTCCTACAGCTGACATCAGCCTGACGAGCATACCACCAATGGCCGCTTCCTCACAAGGGACGGCATGGGTCTATAGGAAGTCATTTAAGCGTGTGTCTGTCAGAAGTTGGGCTCTGCTCCTGCTGCTTCCCTTCTTGCCTTCTTTCTGGGACGTGAACTCGTGACTGAGCTTCGGTAACTAGCTTCAAAGACCTCCTGGTTCTCCAGCCAGCATGACTATCATTGCCCTTTTGTCTGTTTTCCTGTATCTAAATAACCCGCCATGCAATAAACCTCCCATCTGTTTCAGCCCCAGACAAAGCCACATGAAGTTCTTATTTTTCAAATTACTATACTTGGAGAGACAATACACAGACATCCAACACCCTGCTTCAGGGCTGGGTCGCCTGACTTAATGTCTCTCTTCTATGACCAGGACATTAGAAAGAGCTGTGTGTGTCCACTAAGGTAGAGAGAATGTCCTTCAAAAAGCTGGGGCTTTGAGGGGTTCACTTGGTCGGACCTCTGTGGGGAGGGCAGCCAGTCCACAGAGGTTGCATGATTCTGCATCGTTCCTTGCCAGATTCAGTTGGTCAATCAACATCTTATCGGTTCTTTAACCTCTATATTCTTTTAAGGAGCCGAGTGGGTTAAGCAAGCGCACATGGCACGAAGCACAAGGACTGGTGCAAGGACCCTGGTTTGAGCCCCCTGGCTCCTCACCTGCAGGGGGACCGCTTTACAAGGGGTGAAGCAGGTCTGCAGGTGTCTATCTTTCTTACCCCTCTCTGTCTTCCCCTCCTCTCCCAATCTTTGTCCTACCCAACAGCAATAACAACAATAACAACAGTGGCAACAAAATGGAAAAAATAGCCTCCAGGAGCAGTAGGTTCATAGTGCAGGCAGGCACTGAGTCCCAGCAGTAACCCTGGAGGCAAAAAAAAAAAAAAGTGGGGGGAGAGAGAGAGAGAGAGAGTATTAGACCCTAGTGGGTCTAATCTAGTCTGACAGTCTGACTCAGGTGCTTTCAAGACAAAGGGGGGATTTAGAGCCAGATGCAGGTGTGTACAGAGGGAGGGTGATGTGAGGAGATATCAGGAAGGCAGCCGTGGTCAGGTGATGCAGAGGGGCACCGCCTTCCCTCACACCTCTCCACACAAGCCAGCCTTTCCCACACCCAGACTCCGGGCTTCTGACCTCTAAGCTCAGCATGGCTATGTTGTGTGAGTCACGTGGCAACTCTGGCAAACTCATATAGATCCCAAGGTTCTAAATCAGTAGCACTGAAGAGAGCAGGTTGTGTTGAGCCTGGCCCACTGCTCAATGCATGGAAGAGGTGCTAGAAATTTCCTAGACAGGGAATCACTGTGTGGGCAGTGGACCGTGGGGGTCAAGCGGCCTGCGAGACTGTGGAAGGAGGAATGGTACTCTCCCGCTTCCTGTGGAAGGAACAGTGACACTCTTCCGCTTCCTGTGGCCTGAACTGAGCCTGTCTCTCCTCATGTGCCAAGGCCACTGTCATCTTCTCTCCACCAGTCACTCAGATCAGGGGTTGGCAGCACCTCTCAGGTGAGAGGCTGGGTCCAGGGGCATCTGGCCTGAGGTAGACAGTCACCTTTCTCCACGGTGTAATGCTTTCGGCCCATGAACTTCTTGTTTCCCAAAATGTTTCTGCCTTGGATGTCCAGGTCCCTCTCTGATTCCACTTCCTTGTCGCTTTGACTAGTCACAGCAGCCGGTGTTGATTGTGGGTCTCTCGTGAGTATAAACACTGGTGGGTTTTATTCAATACTCTAGTTCTTTCTTCTTTTCTTTATCCTTTTCTGCCACCAGAAAAGGTGGGGCTCAGTACCAGCATTACTAAGCCACTGCTCTCAGTGGCCTTTTTGTTTGTTTGTTTGTTTGTTTTTCTTTCTAATTTTTTCACCTATTTTTTAAATTTTTTATTGCCACCATTATTATTGCTAACGCTCGGTGGCAGTATTACAGATCCACTACTCTCTGTGGCCATTTTTTTAAAAATTGTTTTCCTTTTCCTTTCTATTATATTTGATAGAAAAAGGAGAAACTGAGAGAGGGGGATAACGGAGGGAGAGAGAAAGAGAGACACCTGCAGACTTGGTTCATCACTCATGAAGCTTCCTCTCTGCAGGTGGGGAACAGGGGCTAGAACTCAGGTCCTTGTGCTTGATACTTCTTTCTAATTTTTCTTAGCTAGGACAGAGAGAAAATGAGAGAGGTGAGGGATATAGAGAGGGGGAGATAAAGAGAGACACCTGCAGACATGCTTCGCTGCTTGTCGAGTACTCCGCCCCCCCTTGCAGGGAGGAGAGGGGCTCGAACCTGGGTCTTTGTTGTTGGTAATATGTGTGTTTCACCAGTTGCACCACTGCTTGGCTCCCAAATTCTCCAGTTCTGAAGGGCAACAAAGCCAGTAAGTGTCTACAAATAGAGAGCTCTGAGGGAGAGTGGGAATGGCTCTGTGGTGACCATCTCTGGGAGGCTGGAGATGGATGCTATGCCAAAAAGTAGGTAGAATGTCAGAGACGTGGGTAAAAAGGTCAGGCCTGGCTTGTCGCCTGTGCCCTCCACCTTCCCAGCTCTGCTCATAGCTGCCCTGACACTTCTGCCTTTTATTTGCTAAAGAGATTTCCTCTCCAACCACCAAAGTTTCAGGCATCTCCAAAGCCTGGCTGTGTTCCTGGCGGGGCTTTTAAGAATCTGTCAAAAGGACCAGATGATGCAGGCATCCAGTTGAGTGCATATGTTCCCATGTGCGAGGGCCTTGTCTCAAGCTCCCAGCCCCCACTTGCAGGTGGGGGAAGCTTCATAAGTGGTGAAGCAGTGCTGAACGTGTCTCTCTTTCTCTCTGTCTCCCCCTTCCCTCTCAATTTCTCTCTCTCCTAGCAAATAAGATAAAGAAAAAACAAAACAAAACAAAAAATTGTTTAGAGACTAGAAGATAGCTCAGTGGGTAGGGGTGTGCTTTGTCAAGTGTGAGAGGCTCCAGTGTGAACCCCAGCACCACATGAAAGATGTCATGGCACTAGAGGAAACTCAGGTACTCTGATGCCTCCAACACAGGGAGGGTACAGGGGTTTAGCTGTTCACAGCCTCAGTTCCCTCTGGAGTTGGGAAGCAGTTTCACAACTTTTCAAGTTGTCATACAGATGGTGTCTGCAGAGCCCAGCCTGCCAGCACCCTTGGGCTCCCCCTTAGTATGCTCATCTAGTCCTTCTTAGGGGGACTTCCTTCATGTGCCCAGTGAAACCATACATCTGGAGAAGCAGGTTTGGAGGCCAGAATTCCTCCCTCTGTCACTCAGCTCCTTTCTCTCAGAGCCCGGGGGCAGCCGGGCAGTGTGAGGGAATATTTATAAGAAGAAGCCTCTGCACCAGTGTGCAGATCCTCAGAGCTGTCCCGGGGACCATGGGGTCATGTGTGTAGAGGTGAGGGCTCAGACCTGAAAGAACAGAATCCGGGGACCTGGAGGTGGTGCACCTAGCTGAGTGTGCCTGGTACCAGGCGCAAGGACCCAGGTTCAAACCCTCCAGTCCCCACCTGCAGGGAAGAGGCTTCACAGGTGATAAAGCAGGTCTGCGGCTGCCTTTCTTTCTCCTTCTCTATCTCTCCTTCCTCTCTCAATTTTTCTCAGTCCTATCAAGTAAAAAGAAAAAAAGAGAGAGAGGAAGAAATGGCTTCTGGGATCAGTGGGTTAGTTGTACAGGCACTGACCCCATTGTTACAGTCATAGAATAAACAAACAAATGAATCAATAACGAGCAGAGTTGAGTTGTGCTCTCTCTCATTTGTTTTTAAGATTAAGGACTTTTTCAAGGATTTCATTTTGTTTTAAAATTGAGAAGGAAGCCAGAGCACAACCTTGATTCACTGCAGAACTGGAGACTGAACTGGAGCTTCAGACATGCAAGTCCTGAGCTCTGCCAGCTAAGCTCCCCACTCCCACTACAATTCCATATTTATTTGTTTGTTTGTTTGTTTATTATTGGATAGAGACAGGGGGAAACTGAGAGGGGGAGATAGAGAAAAAAAGCAACAGAGAGATACCTGTAGCCCTGCTTCACCACTTGTGAAGCTTTCCCCCTACAGATGGGGGCCAAGGGCTTGAACCCTGGTCCTTGCAGATGAAGCCTTGCTTGGGCTTAATCAGTTGTGCCACCACCTGCCTCCCCTCCCTCTTTTCTCTCTAGATTCCCAGCTCTTCCAGCACAGCTGGATTAACTTCATCAACCACAACTTTCTACTCAAGGTCACTGTTGGCCTGGTCTTGGGTATTTTATTCAAAGGCTCTTAGATGCTTCAGATAGTTATTCACAGTTATCTTTTCACTGGATGAAATTAGCTTTCTTTCTAGCCCTCTGAATGACAAGCCTGCCTTGCCCTTGACAATGTCCAGTTAGTAGTAGTAGTAGCAGCAGCAGCAGTAGTAATAGCTGTAGTAGTAGTAATAATAGTAAGAATAACAGCAATAGCAGCAGCACTAGTAGCATAGGAGTAGGAGTAAAGTAGTAGGAGTAATATAGTGGTCATCGTAGTAATAGTAGTAGGAGTAGGAGTAGTAATAATAGTAACAATAACAGCAATAGCAGCAGCACTAGTAGCATAGGAGTAGGAGTAAAGTAGTAGGAGTAATATAGTGGTCATCATAGTAGTACTAGTAGTAGGAGTAATAGTAGCAGTATTAGTATTAGTAGTAGCAGCAGTAGTAGTAAGTAGTAGTTGCAGTAGCAGCAGCAGTAGTAGTGATAGTTGTAGTGGTAATGGTAACAGTAGCAGCAGCAGTAGCATAGCAGTAGAAGTAATAGTAGTAGCAGCAGTAGCAGAAATAGTAATATTTGTAGTAGTAGTAGTAACAGTAGTAGCAGCAGTAGCGTAGTAGTAGGAGTAATAGTAGTAGTAATAGTAGTAGCAGTAGTAGTAATAGTAATAGCAGCAGTAGCAACAGCGTGTAGCACAGTAGTAAAGGAATAGTAAGAGTAGGAGTAATAGTAGCAGCAGTAGTAGCAACAGCATGTAGCATAGTAGTAAAGGAATAGTAATAGTAGTAGTAATAGTAGTAGCAGCAGTAATAATAGTAGCAGCAGCAGCAGCATCAATAGCATAGGAGCAGGAGTAGTAGTAATAGTAGGAGCTATAGTAGCAGTCGTAGTAGCAGTGGCAGCATCAGGAATAGTAGTAATAGTAGTAGTAGTAGTAGTAGCAGCAGTAATAATAGTAGCAGCAGCAGCAGTAGCATAGTAGCAGGAGTAGTAGTAGTAGCATAGTAGCAGTAGCATAGTAGCAGGAGTAGTAGTGGCTATAGTAGCAGTCACAGTAGTAGCAGCATCAGCATCAGGAGTAGTAGTAATAGTAGTAGTAATAGTAGTAGCAGCAGTAATAATAGTAGCAGCAGTAGCAGCAGCAGCAGTATCAGTAGCATAGTAGCAGGAGTAGTAGTAATAGTAGGAGCTATAGTAGCAGTCATAGTAGCAGCAGCAGCGGCAGCATCAGGAATAGTAGTAATAATAGTAGCAGCAGTAATAATAGTAGCAGCAGCAGCAGCAGCATCATCAGTAGCATAGTAGCAGGAGTAGTAGTAATAGTAGGAGCTATAGTAGCAGTCATAGTAGCAGCAGCAGCGGCAGCATCAGGAATAGTAGTAATAATAGTAGCAGCAGTAATAATAGTAGCAGCAGCAGCAGCAGCATCATCAGTAGCATAGTAGCAGGAGTAGTAGTAATAGTAGGAGCTATAGTAGCAGTCATAGTAGCAGCAGCAGCATCAGGAGTAGTAGTAATAGTAGTAGTAATAGTAGTAGCAGCAGTAATAATAGTAGTAGCAGCAGCAGCATCAGTAGCATAGTAGCAGGAGTAGTAATAATAGTAGGAGCTATAGTAGCAGTCGTAGTAGCAGCAGCAGCGGCAGCATCAGGAATAGTAGTAATAGTAGTAGCAGCAGTAATAATAGTAGTAGTAGCAGCAGCAGCAGTAGCATAGTAGCAGGAGTAGTAGTAATAGTAGGAGCTATAGTAGCAGTCATAGTAGCAGCAGCAGCAGCATCAGGAGTAGTAGTAATAGTAGTAGTAATAGTAGTAGCAGCAGTAATAGTAGTAGTAGTAGCAGCAGCAGCAGCATAGTAGCAGGAGTAGTAGTAATAGTAGGAGCTATAGTAGCAGTCATAGTAGCAGCAGCAGCAGCATCAGGAGTAGTAGTAATAGTAGTAGTAATAGTAGTAGCAGCAGTAATAGTAGTAGTAGCAGCAGCAGCAGCAACAGCAGTAGCATAGTAGCAGGAGTAGTAGTAATAGTAGGAGCTATAGTAGCAGTCATAGTAGCAGCAGCAGCAGCATCAGGAGTAGTAGTAATAGTAGTAGCAGCAGTAATAATAGTAGTAGTAGCAGCAGCAGCAGCAGCAGCAGTAGCATAGTAGCAGGAGTAGTAGTAATAGTAGTGGCTATAGTAGCAGTCATAGTAGCAGCAGCAGCATCAGGAGTAGTAGTAATAGTAGTAGTAATAGTAGTAGCAGCAGTAATAATAGTAGCAGCAGCAGCAGCATCAGTAGCATAGTAGCAGGAGTAGTAGTAACAGTAGGAGCTATAGTAGCAGTTGTAGTAGCAGCGGCAGCATCAGGAATAGTAGTAATAGTAGTAGTAATAGTAGTAGCAGCAGTAGCAGCAGTAGCAGCAGCAGCAGCAGTAGCATAGTAGCAGGAGTAGTAGTAATAGTAGGAGCTATAGTAGCAGGAGTAGTAGCAGCAGTAGCAACAGCGTGTAGCACAGTAGTAAAGGAATAGTAAGAGTAGTAGTAATAGTAGCAGCAGCAGTAGCACCAGCAGCAGCATCAGTAGCATAGTAGCAGGAGTAGTAGTAATAGTAGCAGCAGTAGCAGTCATAGTAGCAGCGGCAGCGGCAGTAGTAATAGTGGTGGTAGCATTTTGCCCTCAGGGTTTTCACTGGGGCTTGGTGTCTGCAGTATGAATCCACTGCTCCTGGTGGCCATTGTTTCCATTTTTTTTACAGGACGGAGAGAAGTTGAGAGAGGAGGTGGAGAAAGAGACAGGGAGGAATTCCTGATAGACACTCACAGACCTGCTTCACTGCTTGTGAGGGAAGCATCTCCCCTGTAGGTAGGGACCTGGGGGCTGGTCCTGGTGCTTAATACTATGTGCCCTTAGCCAGGTCCTGGTGCTTAATACTATGTGCCCTTAACCTGGCCCTTGTGCTTAATACTATGTGCCCTTAACCTGGTCCTTGTGCTTAATACTATGTGCCCTTAACCAGGTCCTGGTGCTTAATACTATGTGCCCTTAACCTGGCCCTTGTGCTTAATACTATGTGCCCTTAACCAGGTCCTTGTACTTAATACTATGTGCCCTTAGCCAGGTCCTTGTGCTTAATACTATGTGTCCTCAGCCAGGTCCTTGTGCTTAATACTATGTGCCCTTAACCTGGCCCTTGTGCTTCATACTATGTGCCCTTAACCAGGTCCTTGTGCTTCATACTATGTGCCCTTAACCAGGTCCTTGTGCTTAATACTATGTGCCCTTAACCAGGTCCTTGTGCTTAATACTATGTGCCCTTAGCCAGGTCCTTGTGCTTAATACTATGTGCCCTTAACCTGGTCCTTGTGCTTAATACTATGTGTCCTCAGCCAGGTCCTTGTGCTTAATACTATGTGCCCTTAACCTGGTCCTTGTGCTTAATATTGTGTGCCCTTAGCCAGGTCCTTGTGCTTAATACTATGTGCCCTTAACCTGGTACTCCACCGCCTCCGATATTATTATGTTTTGAATGCTGTGGAATGAACTCGAGACCTCCAGGGAGCCCCCTCCCATCCGATTACTACTTCGTATTTTGAGGAGGATAGAGGACAGGAATGACAGGGAGGAGGAAGTCACAGCACCACTCCACTGTCCGCAGAGTTGCCTCAGAGCTCCCGTGTGCCGCTGGGGTTTGAATCCAGGGCCTCACTCATGGTTAAGCCTGTGCTCTACCCATTGAGCCTTCTGATCTGCTACTTAACAAAGATCACTGGTAGCTCATTGTCGACTGAGTGGCAGATATGTGGAGTCCTCATTTGAACAGATTTTCCACTGAAAGATAGTATACCCCAAACCACAAAAGTGATCAGAACCAGCCGCCTCATTTCTGATGATTTGATCAATCAGTTGGACATCAGAGGTGTGTCCACAGGACACTGTTCCCACGCTGGGATGTCTGGGCTGCAGGGTTGGTGACTTTTCTCTCTCTCTGCTTCCAGCTGCCTTTGTGAATGCCTGTTTCAAGAATGTGATTAACGGTCATTTTCAGATCCAGAGATTGGCTGTTCTCGGTAGGGCCACACGAAAGGGGGTGTTTGTTGGCAGGCAACTGTGCTAATGGCCACATCTGCTTCTCTCATTTGAGCCTGTCTGCTGCTGCCTCTCTGCCTCTCTGATTTGCCCCTGTCTTCTCCCCACCCGAGTCCCCAACAGCAAGCTCTGTTCTTCACCCCTCCCCTATAAAGAACATCCCATGGTTGCTTAGACATTTATGCTCCAAGTGTGAGGAAGAGCAGTTTGAAATCTGAGAGCCGTGCTCAATGGGCTAGGACCACAGGATGCAGAAATGCCCAGAGCTGACACTCAGCTGTCCTCCAGAAGCTTGTGGAACCCAAGTGCCCCTGCCAGGGTGCTTTAACCACAGACAGTGTGCCCCAGGGACCAGAGGAATCTCACCAAATGAAGGGAGGTCTCAGGTAGGTTTATAGTCTGTCCTTGGTTTGCATTTAGAGAAATAGCAGATGAATGGCCAGGTGGTGGCATACCTGGTTGAACACACATGTTATAGTGTGCAAGGACACGGGTTCAAATCCCCGGTCTCCAGCTGCAGGGGGAAAGCTTTGCTAGTGGCGAAGCAGTGTTGAGCTCTCTCTCTCCCTCTCTCTCTCCCTCTCTCTCTCTCTCTCTCTCTCCCCTCCTCCTCCTCCTCTTCTCCCTCTCTTTCCCTTTCTCTTTCTCCTCTTTCCCTATCTCCCTCTCTCTTTTCTCTCTCCTCTCCCTCTCCTCTCTCCTCTCTCTCTACCTCTACTTAAAATAGAAAGAATAAAGGTTGCCCCAGGAAAAGTGAAATCAATCATGTGTGAAATCCTAGTGCCAGAAAAAAAAATAAAATAGGATTAGTAACTTTAGCAATTAGCTTGGGAAAACAGCTGGAAATCTTCAGACTGAAACAATATGGTGACCCCTCCCTCCCTCCTCCCCTCCCTCCCTCCCTCTCTCTACTTTCCCCATCACTCTGGTGTGTGGGGGGGATTAAGATATCCCCCTCTTTTTTTTCTATTTTATTTGATAGGAGAGAAAGAAATGAGAAGGAGGGAGATAGAAAGGAGGAGAGATAGACACCTGCAGATCTGCTTCACTGCTCATGAATTGTCCCTCCTGCCAGTGGGGAGTGAGGACTGGAACGCTGTCCTTGAGCATGGAGATGTGTAAGCTTAACCAGGCGCCACTGCCTGGCCCCCTATACCTCCCTTTTTAAGTTTTACAGTTTGGGCCTGCTGGGATGAAATACTGCATGCACTGGGGCAAAGTACTGGTGTACTTTGCTCTTTACCCTTTGCTCTTCTGTGAGTATCCCGTGAATCTCATCTCTGCCACCTTTGAACTCATTACAGTTCTCCTAAAGATCTAAACAACAATCTTGGTGGATTAGTCAAAGCTTTAAATCACATAGAAGTGCAGTAGTTAATAGAAGTCAAAAACCGATGATAAGAATTATCAAGGGGGCTTGTGGGAATGCTAGCCTTAATCACAGATGACGGTAAATAAAATAGCACAGCCGTTTAAAAGTTACTTTCACAACATTGCTGCTAACTAGATAACCAAAAATTAATTATGGTTAGTAAACTAGTTCTAAGGTTACTAAAGTACAAAATTAGTTCCACATCACCATGAAGCTTATTGGAAAATATATATATATATGCTTTAACATGAATGGACTGAATTTTTCAATGTTGTTATTTGAATAAAATGCAGTGGTTTGTATCAGTCACTCAGATAAGCAGACTAGTTGACACATTGTCAAATGATCTGTAATTTTGTTCTAAGAATAGTAGATTGTGCAGAACATGGAGGCTATGCTTATTTCGCCATTTGTATTATACTCACGGAAAAGTCTGATACAGTTGCTGAAAACAGGTCCATGAAATGCTTCAGATGGCTTCAAAGCCATTCCTGTTTGA
This sequence comes from Erinaceus europaeus, assembly GCF_950295315.1. Lineage (NCBI taxonomy): Eukaryota > Metazoa > Chordata > Mammalia > Eulipotyphla > Erinaceidae > Erinaceus > Erinaceus europaeus. The sequence goes on along the minus strand of NW_026647308.1, from coordinate 31,005 downwards.
AAGTGCCCTGAGCTGTGTGGTCAGCTATGGTCTCTGGGTCTTACCTGGGAACCAGTTCTATCCCTGATTACTATTTGTTGTTGTTGTGACGATAAAGAGCATAACTGGAGATGAAATATGCATCAATTTTATCTATTCATTTATTTGCCTCCAGGGTTATCACTGTGGCTTTGGGCCGTTACTATGAATCCAAGGCTCCTGGTGGCCATTTTTTTCCATTTTGTTGAATAGGACAGAGAGGAATTAAGAGAGGAGGGGAAGATAGGGAGAGACAAAGAAATACACATGTGCAGACCTGCTTCCCTGCTTGTGACACTCTGTAGGCGGGGAGCTGGGGGATTGAACCTAGAACCTTGTGTGGGTCCTTGCACTTATTTACTGTGTGCACCACCACCCAGCACCAATTTTAGAAATCCATGACTTACATGGTAGCAAATTCACTGGCTCTGACGTTGACGAGGTAAACTTAAGTAGATTAGGACTTTTCTGTACAGTTGCATGGGCCGCTTGCCCTGTCAATCCTTAGAATAAAACGAGAAAGAATTCTGATTCAAAAAGGTTGTGGTTTGGGGACTTGTAGTAAGCTCTCACAGTGATGAGAAGAGCTCTCTGTGCAATGACTTCAGCGTTTCATGCCACACTTAGGGGTGAATTCATACAATGGGCAGTTTTATTTGGTGTCGATGGTAAGTGACCTTTTGAGTTGAAGGTCATAAACAGCAGGCCTTTCCTTTGGTTGACACAGACCATTTGAAAAAGAGAGCATGGGGGGGTTGGGCAGTGGCACAGTGGGTTAAGTACATGTGGCACAAAGCGCAGGGACCAGCGTAAGGATCCCAGTTCGAGCTCCTGGCTCCCCACTTGCAGGGGAGTCGCTTCACAGGCAGTGAAGCAGGTCTGCAGGTGTCTGTCTTTCTCTCCCCCCTGTCTTCCTATCTTCTCTCCATTTCTCTCTGTCCTATCCAACAATGAACAACATCAACAATGGCAATAATAATAACCACAACAAGGCTACAACAACAAGGACAACAAAAGGGGGGGGGATGGCCTCCAGGAGCGGTGGATTCATGGTGCAGGCACTGAGCCCAGCAATAACCCTGGAGGGAAAAAATATATAAAGAAAGAAAGAAAGAAAAGAAAAAGAGAACATGGTCCAGAGAGATAGCGTAAAGGTTAGTGCAAAAAGACGTGAAGCCTGAGGCTCTAAGCTCCCAGCTTCTATCCCCAGCACCATCTCTCTCTCTCTCTCTCTGCATGTCTTTCAATAAATAAATAAAATATTTTTTAAAAGAGAGAACATTAAAGAACAAGTCTTTCATATGTTTATCCCTTCTGCTTAGTCTTGTTTAAATACTAAGAATTCCCTGTTACTTTCAAAGGCTGAAATTTGTGGTTGTTACTGTAGCCACAGCTCCATTGCCCCCAGAAGAACTTTCAGATAGAAAGAAAGAGCAGATGCTGGCCAGGCTTCCCTGGATTGAAGACCCCACCAATGTGTCCTGGAGCTCAGCTTCCCCAGAGACACACCCTACTAGGGAAAGAGAGAGGCAGACTGGGGGTATGGACCCACCAGTCAACGCCCATGTTCAGCGGGGAAGCAATTACAGAAGCCAGACCTTCTACCTTCTGCAACCCACAATGACCCTGGGTCCATACTCCCAGAGGGATAGAGAATGGGAAAGGTATCATGGGAGGGGGTGGGATATGGAGATTTGGTGGTGGGAATTGTGTGGAGCTGTACCCCTCCTACCTTATGTTTTTGTTCATTAATCCTTTCTTAAATAAAAAATTAAAAAAAAAAAGAAAGAAAGAAAGAGCAGGAGAAGATACCCTGGCAGCAATGCCTCCTCTAGAGCAGCAGGTGATGGGGCGGGCCCTGAGCTGGTTCACAGGAATGGCAAAGCAGGTATACTATCCACGTGAGCACTTTGGCTGTTCCCAGGAGAACAACTTGTGAGTGCCAAGGTGGGGAGGGACCTCGGCTGCTGTCAGACTCACAAACTCATTCAAGGTCCCAGGCTCAATCTGTGTCGCCAGAGGGCTCCTGCTCTTCTCTCTTCCTCATATATAACAAAAATAAAATAGACATTTAAAAAATATGGAAGGGACCAGACAGTGGCACACCTGGTTAAATGCACATACTACAGTGCACAAGGAGCCAAGTTCAAGCCCCTGGTCTCCACCTGCAGGGGGAAAGTTTCATGAGTGGTGAAGCAGGTGTCTTTCTGTCTCTCTGTCTCCCCATCTCTCTCTCTCTCTCTCTCTATGTCTCCCCTTCCTCTCTTGATTTCTTTGTCTCTATCCAATAATAAATAAATAAAATTTTATAGTAACAGTAATAAAATAGAAGTGATTTGATGAATTAGGCTAATTATCATGTCCCATCCCGTCCAATCAATTTTAACACCATTGAGAATGGGTACCAGGATCTTGATTTTAAAACTTAAACCCAGGTCCTGCTAGGCCACTCATAGACTTTGTTCTCAGAATAATCGCAGAAATGTCCTGATCTGGATCTTCCTTAGTAAGAGGTGACTAGGTCTGAAATGTCCTCAGTGTAAGATTCTTGGTGGAAGTAATGGGGGGTGACTCATTTTCCGGATTTAAAATAGTCTGGTGAGAATAAAGTATGCAGCCGCCCTAAGCATGAGTACAAGCATCCAGTCTGCTTTGGACTGGAATCATTTAACACCACTGCCTTCTCTTTTCTTTAAAAACTTGAATTATTTTATACAAAGTTCAAATTATGATGGTCGATAATATACCTTTTTTTAATTCCTTTATTGGAGAATTAATGTTTTACATTTGAGAGTGAATACAATAGTTTGCACATGCATAACATTTCTCAGTTTCCCATATAACAATACAACTCCCACTAGGTCCTCTGTCATCCTTCTTGGACCTGAATTCTCCCCACCCACGCACCCCAGAGTCATCTCTTTACTTATTTTGCTAAGCAGAATCACCTCCATTTCCATCCACTTTGTCCCAAAGGACACAATATCATCTTTTTTTTTTAATAGCAGAATAATATTCCATGGAGTATATATTCCATAACTTCTTGAGCCAGTCATCTGGGGCTGGGCATGTAGGCTGCTTCCACTCTTTGGGATGTTGTAAATAATGCAGCTGTGAACACAGGGGTATGTGTTCTCTTTTAATTAGTGTTTGGGTGTCATTTGAATAAATTCCCAAGAGCGGGATTGCTGGGTCATGAGGTAACTTCATGCTTATTTGTTTAAAGACTCTCCACACAGTCTTCCAAAGGGCCTGCTTCAGTTTGGATTCCCACCAGCAGTGGAGCAGAATTCCCTTTCTCCAGAGCCTCTCCGACACCTGTCCTTTCCTGGTGTGTTGATGGAAGCCCTTCTCTCAGGTGTGGGGTGGTACACATGAAGAAATGCTTCAATTCACTTATCATTAGAGAAATGCAAATCTGCGTTTATTTTAAATCTTTAAAACTCACATTCGAAGGCAGGGTAGGGAGACAGATTAAGCTGAAAGACTGGGTTTTTTTATTTTAATTTTTATTTATAAAATGGAAATACTGACAAAAACCATAGGATAAGAGGGGTACAACTCCACACATTTCCCACCACCATAACTCCGTATCCCATCCCCTCCCCTGATAGCTTTCCTATTCTTTATCCCTCTGGGAGTATGGACCCAAGGTCACTGTGGGATGCAGAAGGTGGGAGGTCTGGCTTCTGTAATTGCTTCCCCGCTGAACATGGGTGTTGACAGGTAGATCCACACTCACAGCCTGTCTCTCTCTTTCCCTAGTGGGGCAGGGCTCTGGGGAAGCTGAGCTCCAGGACACATTGGTGGGGTCGTCTGTCCAGGGAAATCTGGTTGGCATCATGTTAGCATCTGGAACCTGGTGACTGAAAGAAGAGTTAACATAAAAAGCCAAACAAATTGTTGATCAATCATGAACCTAAAGACTGGAATAATGTAGGATCTGACTGAGTTTGGAGTAGGGCACCAAAGTAAAAATCTCTGAGTGGAGGGTGAAGGTGGATGCTCAGAACCAGGGTTTGACCCCCCCCACACTCCTCACTTGCCACAGGGGGGACACTTTAGGAGCTGTGAAGCAGGTCTGCAGGGGTCTTTCTTTCTCTCTCCTTCTCTATTTCTCCTTCCCCTCTCAGTTTCTCACTGTCCTATCTATTTAAAATAAAAATAAAAAAGGAAAAATGGTGGTAGCAGGGTTTGTAGTACAGGTACTGAGCTCTAGTGATAAACCTTGGTGGCAATAAGAAACAAACAAATAAACAAAACAAGCAGGATAAACATACGTCCTACCCGGCAGTTCTACTCTGAAGAATGAAGGTGAGCGGGGGAGAGGGAGAGAGAGGGCTGCGAGTAAGCCTCCTGAGAGCAAAGACAGGTTCCGTGTGAATTTGGGGCCTCTAGTGCCCATTCCCACAGCTGGAACAAAGACTGTGCTTACCTACCCAGGTCATGGTAAATACTGGTCAGGGGCCAAGAGTCTGATACTGATTCCTTGTTCCTCTTCACCCTACAGACAGTTCCTTTCCTAACCATTCCTAAGATTATGATTAACTGTATTCATTGTGAGTTAAGTCATATTTCCAAATTAGTGGTTACAAGCCAATTTAATAGTATTATTTGGATTAATGATAATTGCCTCCCCCCCTTTTTTTTAGTTTAATCAGGTAGCCACTCAAAGGTCATCTGAACACTGACATTGCTTTTACGACCAGAAGCAAAAGGCTAAAAATGAGACAGAGCTGATCAAAACACAATGGCAGACTGGATTCCGCAAATATTTATTTAGCTATTTCATGTTTCCAAAATGTAGATGACAATTCCGTGACTGGTGGACCAATCACTGATGATTCACTGACTACGAAACGCCCTTGAGTTTTGGAGTAGTGGATTCAAGCAGGCTATTAGCATTCATATTAGCCATGAGACAAGTAAATACAATTTAGACACAAACATTAATTTATTATTTTTAGACTGCTTGCCTTCTCAAAACAAACATGGCCCAGATTCATTTTAATAAAAGAGAAACAGATGTTTGATGAATAAAAGTATTTGCCCATGTTACCTTACTTGATTTTCACAACAATGCAAGCTAAGTATTATTTTCTCTGTTTGTGCAGATTGAGGGACAGTGAGTTTGTGTCAGTTTAAATATCTGCTCGAGAAACTAGGTGGCAGAGCTAGAATAACTCCTTTCTTCCCCCTGACTACGTAACAATACTTTTTTATATTTTGGCATTCCAGTCAAATGAAGGTCCAGTCGGGATTTCCTTTTCTTCTCCTTCTCCTCCTCCGCTTCTTTCCTCTTTTGCCTCTAGGGTTATTGCCAGGGCTCAGTGCTTTATGAGAAATTAAGGGTGTTTGGGGGTGGGGTGGGCAGGTGGTGGCAAATGTGGTTGGTTGCCCATGTGACAGTGTACAAGAACCTGGGTTTGCGTCCCTGTTCCCCATCTGCAAGGGGAAAGCTGTGAATGTGGTGAAGCAGGGTTGCAGTCTTCTCTGTTGCCCTTTTCCCTCTTGATTTCTGACTATCTCTACCCAGTAAATAAAAATAATTTAAAAGAATTTTAAAAAGAGAGAGAAATTAGAGAAATGGGGAAGACAGAGGAAGAGAGAAAGACAGACACCTGCAGACCTGCTTCACTGCCTGTGAAGTAGACCCTCTGCAGGTGGGGAGCCAGGGCTCAAACCCAGACCCTTCCACTTGGTAATGGTGCTGACCAACACCCAGCCCCCGTAACTTCCTAACACATTTTTTCTGTCTATTTATGATCTTCTAAATGATTTGTGGAACTCAATTCAGAAATCAGAAAACTTGTTTGGTAGAAGAGAAATGTTATAAACAGTGACCAACTGTGGGTCATGAGACTTTGTTTTTGTTTTGAATTTCCATTATGTGATAAGTACTGAATTCTTTTTTTTTAATTAGAGGGATTAATGGTTTACAATAAATATAGTTGCTGGTACATGTAAAACATCTCCCAACTCTCTCTGTCTTCCTCTTATTCACTTTTCTTTTTTTCTTATTTTCTTTTCTCATCTTTTAATTCTTTATTTATTGGGTAGAGACAGTCAAAAACCAAGAGAGTAGGGAGAGATAGAGAGGGAGAGAGACAGAGAGACACCTGCAGCCCTGCTTCACCACTCGCAAAGCTTTCCCCCTGTGGGTGGGGACTGAGGGCTTGAATCTGAGTCCTTGCACATTGTAACATGTGCGCAACCAGGTCACCACCTGGTTGAGCACATGGAAGTGTTAAAAGAGAGGGTGATTGCATCATTTTTATGATGGTCTTACCTTATGACTCTCTCTCTCTCTCTCTCCTTTCTTTTTCAATGTTTTTGTCAGATGAAGATCTCATTAAGACCACCACCCTGTAGGACACAGCACAGCTCATTCTGATGTCCAGGAGACACTGGGCTCTGAGCACATGAGCGGGTGACTGGAAGCAAGGGTGTCTCTTCCCAGGCGTGTGCTCTGTGGGTTGGAGAGAACTTGACCAGAGCCAGCTTGGGCTGCTACTCACTCAGCGACATAGGAGAGAGTCTTGAACTCATGGTGGAGTGGTATTGCAATGTCTTTATTGATCAGAGAGACAACACCTTTATAGGTTAGAACCGGAAGTGGCAAGTCGGAAATGGAAATGGCTAGGAAAGGGGGTGGAGAAAGGCAAAAGCAACTGTTGCGAGGGTTTTAACTGGTGGGATTAATGTTACCCTGCAGGCAGGGAGGGTCTCAAGGTAGAAAGAAGATAGATCAAAGGAATGGAATGGGTGGGGATCTTTCAGGCAAAACAATGATTATGTAAATAGGCCATAGTGTCAGGAATGCAGGGTGGAGCAGGGGGAGCTGGTTTAATGCCCAACACAGGGGCAATGTGTGGTGGTCTGTCAACTAGAGCGCCTACTAGAAACCCAACTAGACTTGGGTTTCTGTGGAGAGGGAATGCAGTGCCTGTTGCTCCTCTCCGAGACGGCTGCTTCCTGCACCCTTGACTTTGGAGTCTTGTCTTGCTCTTTTCTCCTGTGGGTTTCCAGAAAACTGCTTCCCCAGAGTCTTTCCCTTGCAGTTGGCGAGACAGCAGGAGACAACAGAGCTCTTTCAGACTGAGAATAACTCTAAAGAAATCACAGCTTTATCCGAAGGAACTTAATTGAAGGGACTCTGAAGTTCAGAGAATGCAAAATGGAGAAGTTAACAAGTTGAGAGACCCACAGCCCTCTCTTTTTTCCTGACAAGTTCTTGGACTCAAATGCAGAAGAGAGTCACCAAAAGATGCTGGTGTCCTAATCCCTAGTGTCTCAGAGTGTGGCTTTCACTGGAAATAAGGTCTTTGCAGATGACTAAGAAGAGGGCATTAAGGTGTGGCAAAGATCTTTCTAAAAGGGGAAAGTCTGGCCTAGAGAGGGATACAGGGATAGTGTGTGGTGAGGACTGTCTAGCACTGCTATACACCAGTCCTTGACATCACGGCTCTCCAGCAAACAACTAGGTAGAAGTTGTGGAACAGACTCTGTCTTAAACCATAGGAAGGAACAGCCCTGCCACCATCTTCTGTTTGTTTTTGTTTTATATGTATTTCTAGTCCTTAGACTAGTCAGATGATAAATATTTGTACTTCATGCACTGGTCTCAAGGGAACACAATAACCTTTCACTTCTCTGCTGTAAAGTATGTTTTAAGTATGTTTTAAGCAGCATCCAGATGACACCACCTCAATCTATTGGTTTGTCAGAAAAGTCATGATGCATTTTTGCTTAGGAAAAAAAGTATGTCATGACTTTCCCAACAACTCAATACTTAAACACTTGTAAGTAACCGATTTAGGTATGATTGGAGATGTGCATGATGGCTTATGAGTATGCAATGAATAATTGACCCACATTTCCAAAGGTGTTACTTGTTTCTTTCTTTTTATGTGAGGTGGAGGGGGAAGACAAGAACATTACTTACTCTGGTATTTGGTGGTGTTGGGAATGGAAACTCAGGCATGCAACTCCTGACCTGTAAGACACCAGGCTATACTCCCAGCCCAGAGGGATTCAATTTGCTAATCACAATAGCTTGATATTGATATACCTTCTACAAAGTGACTGCAGATATTAATTTGGCATTGCATGTGACAGACAGGATAACAGGTATTATATGAAGACAGCCTTATCTTACCTTTACATTTTATAGTAGAAGAAACAAGAATTGAGTGGTTGAACCATGGAAGCCAGGAAGGAGACTTCATCCAAGATTCTCCACCACTCCTTTGTGAAACAAATGTATTCTTTCACAACGAATGACCTCAGCCCATGGAGCTGGTTGGTGGCACACTTGGTAGTTGAGTACGCATGTTTTCAATGCACAAGGACCAGGGGCTCAAGCCCCACTCCCCACCTACAAGGGGAAAGCTTCACACATGGTGAATTAGGTCTGCAGGTGTCTCTTCATTTCTGGCTGTCTCTATCCAATAAATAAATAAAAAGTAATTAAAAAATAATTTTTAAAAGACTGACCTCACCACAGAAGAGTTGCTCAAACCAGCATCTGCCCAGTGAATAAATAAATCCAAAGAATGAATTATTTTGGCAAGTTACCTGATGATTTTCATTAGTTTGGGCAGATAATTTTACCTCTTGGGAGAAAAGGATCTGCTCGTGAGTCCACTTGTCACAGTTCACTCTGGGAAGTTATGTGCTCTGAGGAGTCCAAGCTCCAATCACATCATCTTCATACCAGAAATGGGGATACTTTACAAGGCTATTGTAACTAGTATCTGTAAGATGATGTGTATAAGTACCCAGCACAGTCTTAAGTACTTCCGCACTTAGTAGTGGAGCTTTAAATTCACTCATCCCTTAGAGGTAGTAAATGCTAACACCTTCACTTCATTCACTATGTTCATAGATCTACATTACCTATATGGTCTGGGCACTCGAGACAACTTTCTTCTCATCTTGTGAAGGTAGAAACCCTCTTCCAACTCTCGTCCTCTCCCAGCTGATTTGTCATAGTAATTGGGATTCTGTGGTTCAGAGAAGGCAAAACAGGAAAGCTGATAGAAGACTTAGACCCAACACCTTCTTTTTTTATGACAAGTCATTGGATTCAACTGTAGGGGAGAGTCACAAGTAAATACATGTCATGATGTTCTGTGTCTTTCCAGTAGAGCACAGAAGAGGAAGTCATGTTAGCTCGCCATGGGCTCCTGGACAGCAGGACCCATCCAAACGTGAGCGTCCTGGTTTGACCATCTTTTTGGAGATCAGTTTAAAGACCTCATGATGTTCAGGTTTTCTTCTTCTTCTTTTTTAAAAAATATTTATTCCCTTTTGTTGCCCTTGTTGTTTTATTGTTGTTATTATCAATGTCTTCGTTGTTAGATAGGACAGAGAGAAATGGAGAGAGGAGGGGAAGACAGAGAGGGGGAGAGAAAGACAGATACCTGCAGACCTGCTTCACCAAACTGAAGTGACTCCCCTGCAGGTGGGGAGCCGGGGGCTCGAACCTGCACCTTATGCCAGTTCTTGCGCTTTGCATCATGCGCACTTAACCCGCTGTGCTACCTCCCGACTTCTTGTTCAGGTTTTCTTAATACTCAAAATGCTGTCATATTTTAATTAATTTATTTATGTATTTACCACTCCCATCACCAAAGGTCTGTGTCCCCATCTCCATCCCTTGGATAACCACTATAGTTCTCTCACCATCTTAAGTTAAGGTGGACATTTTGTTTTTTCCTCATGCATGTACTTGATTCTCTTTATTCCACAAATGAGTGAAACTATCCTTCACCTTCTTACTTGTTTCACTAAGCATAACCTTCTTCAGTTCCATCCACTTTATCACAGATGTCATCTTTTTGTATTGCTGAATGATACACTGTTGAGTATCTGTCCCATAACTTTTTTACCCACTCCTCTGTCAGAGGGATTTTTGGTTGTTTCTAGGTTTTTCCTGTTATGAATAAAGCCACTGTGAACATGGACATGGTGGCGCTTATACCCCTCCAAATCAGTGCTACTATTTCTTTTGGGTATATGCCTAGGAGTGGAATTTCTGGGTCATATATTGCATTTCCTTTTATCTTTGTCTAAGGATTCTCCATACTGGTTGTTCGGGTTTGCATTCCCACCAGCAGTGTAGTGGAGTTCCTCCCTCTCTCTCTCTCTCTCCATGTCCTCTCCAATACTTTCTCTCTCTCCACATGCTCTTGTTCTGTTGATGGAGCCCATTCTCACAGGTGTGAGGTGGAGCCTCAGTGTGATTTTAATTTGCATTTCTCTAATGATGAGTGAATTGGAGCATTTCCACATATGTCTGTGGACCACATGTATCTCTTCTTTAGAGAACCATCTATTTATATCTTCTGCCAAGGTTTTTCTTAGGTTGTTCCTTTTTTCTTTTTATTAAGTTGTCTTAGTTCTTCATAGCTGTCATACTTTTTTCACAAATTACATAACTTTGCTGAAATGCATTATAAATGTATATATCATGCCCCATTTCTTGATGTTTATGAGATATGGAAATGTATTTCATACTGTGGGAAAGACTATTTCTACTTATCTGTGATGGAGTGATGCAGGGTATACTCGTATATATACTGCTGAAACTAAAATCACTGAGAACTGATTCTTAATTGTGATAATATAAATAGTAAAATGTGAGAAAAATACTAAATTATGTAGGGATAATGGAACAATAGAAAATATTATAAGTGGCTTTCTACTTGCAAAAATGAAGTATTGCTGAGACAAAATAAGCCATTTTCAAGACTTATTTTTAGGTTGCTATCGCTCGCGAAGAGGAAGATAGTAAAATAATAAGAAGATAATTGTCCCATGTTGGATGGCAAACACCCTGACAAAGGCAGAGAAAAGGCACATTCACAAGTGAGAGTTCATTTTCTGTGTCTTCTCTCTCTCTCTCTCTCCTAACTTTTCCCTGCAACTTTAAGGAGCAGGGAATCATAGGCAAGACTAACGTCTACCCTTCAGATAAATCTTGTGTTTTAACATCTGAGTTGTTTAGCATTTTATTATAGAGAACAATTGTTGGAAAAGAGGCCTTTTGTTTTGGGAGAAGTGAACTGCTTCCACTTGAAGTCACAGTTTTATTGTGATATTATAATCAGCTCAAGAGCAAGGCCTGAGAAGTTGCCCCTTGGAGAGGCTGAGCAGGTAAGGGGTCAGGGGATCAGACCTTAGGAAACAACGACTGTTTTAATGCAAATACCCAGCATGATTAAAAAGAGAAACAAATGAGCCAGGGTGGCAGGGTGCTGGGTGCTCCAATGTGCCATCTTTAGAGAAATTGCTCCAAGATACTTAGCCCAGCAAACTGATGACCTTTGGAACTCCCTCAAGGTTATTGGAGTATAATATAATCATTTGGGTTTCTTGAGTGATCCACTGACGTCATGTGGACTGTCCCTCAAATATGCTAGCATTTGATGGCCTGGTATTACTGGTTTTGACTGTGCTTTTCTTTCTTTCTTTCTTTCTTTCTTTCTTTCTTTCTTTCTCTCTCTCTTTCTTTCTTTCTTCCTTTCTTTTTTTTTTTTGTGTGTGTTTGTTTGTTTCCAGGGTTATCTCTCGAGCTCAGTGCCTGCTGCTCCTTTGGCCTTTTTTGTTTGTTTGTTTTGTTTTGTTTGCTAGGGCAGAGAGAAATTGAGAGATGAAGGGGGAGAGAGAAGAAGAGAGAAAAAAAGCTAGATACCTGCAGAACTGCTTCATCACTTGTGAAGTGACTCCCCTGCAGGTGAGGAACCAGGGGCTCAAACCAGGATCCTTGCTCGGGTCCTTGTTCTTCGTACTAAGTGCATTTAACAGGGTGCACCACCACCCAGGCTCGAGACTGAGTTTCGATTCCCCCTCTCCTTAATCTGATCTCTTTTCCATGTAGAATCCTACCAAGTACAGAGAAAGGTGACCTTGGTGGGGAGGTGTTGTTAGTTCTTCTCCGGTTACCTCAGAGGCCACAAGTTCTGGGGGATGGACGTGATAAAAGACATGTCTCCTCTCATGTGCGAGATCACACTTAGAAAAATAAATAAATAAATTTGAGTGGAGGGCTACAATTTGGAATGCAGGGGGAGCAAAAATATGCTACCACCCAAGTGATGTCTTTGACAAAAGCTGAGTTTCATGGGGCAGGGATCCTGAAGGCAGAATGGTGATGGTCTAGAAAGATGAGGCTCTCCCCTAAGAAGAGCCAGTCAATGGAGAAGACAGAGCTCAATGACCTGCAAGCCATTGCTTTCCTGTGTCCTTTTCCTAACTGGCTTTTCCTTTTTTTTTTTTTTTAATGTCGTTTGTACTTAGCTAAGTTGTTTAAAGATGGAGGTTTAGCTATTTAAAGATGGTGTCTAAGATCACTTGCTGAATTACTCGACTTTATTTTCCCTTTAAATACTTTGTTGAATCTAATTTTATTTGGTAGAGACGGAGAGGAATTGAGAGGGAAAGAGGAGAGAAAGAAAGAGAGATGCCTGCAGTACCTCTTGTGAAGTGTCCTCTTGAAGGTGGGGCATGGAGGCTTGAGCTCCGGTCCTTGCATACGGCAATGCATGTGTTTTAACCAGGTACACTGCTCTCCAGACCCAGTTACTCAATGTTTTCTTCCAAGAGCACAAGCAGTACACTTGCTATTGATAAACTTCTCTTTACTTCTTCTATAAGTCTGTCTACATGCTTGCTGGATCAGTTGTTTGTTCTCAGAGGGGAACCAGATGATTTCTTTTGTGACTCAAAAGCAGCAAAAATACAAAATGCTAAGTGTATTTGTTGCAGGAAATCTGCAACAAATATGCCCTATGCAAGTAGAAAGAGAGACAGAGGTGCTGGATTTTAGTGCACCCAGTTAAGCGCACATGGTGCAAAGCCAAGGACCCGTGCAAGGATCTAGGCTTGAGCCCCTGACTCCCCACCTACAGGGGGGACACTTCACGAAGGGTGAAACTGGTCTGCAGGTGTCTGTCTTTTTTCTCTCCCTCTTTATCTCCACCTCCTCTTTAAATTATTCTCTATCTATATCCAGTAAAATGGAAAAAATGGCCACCAGGAGCAGTGGGTCCATATTGCAGGCACCAAGCCTCAGTGATAACCCTGGAGGTAAAAGAAAGAAAGAGAGAAAGAAAGAAAGAAAGAAAGAAAGAAAGAAAGAAAGAAAGAGAGAAAGAAAGAAAGGGAAGAAAGAAAGAAAGTAGAAGAAGAAAGAAAGAGACAAAGGAAAGAGAGACAGAGTGAGTGAGAGTCTCCATAGCATCTAAGCTTCATCTGCTGCTGTCCTTCTCCAGTGTGGGGTGCCTGGGTTTGAACCTGGGTCAGGCACATGGTAAACAGGTACCCTCCCCTTGGAGCTATCTTCCTAATTTTCATTACTTTTTTTTAAATTGAAGTAATGCTGGTTTAATGGCAATATATGCCTTAGGGCTTCAACTTCTCCCTCCAAATTATGTGTCATTCCATCCTGCCAGACCCCAAGAGACACATATTCTTCTTGACAGTCCATGTGACTTCACTGTTCCTGAAGTCTAAGCCACCACAGCAGAATACCATGCTTACTGGGGCTCCCAGGACCCAGTTCTGAAACACACACCCAAGATTCCTCTCTGTGCCATCAGGAGAGGCACAGGGAAGCCATTACCACTTCTGATGCCAGGATCCAGGTTCCAGGATGAGCTGTGGATTGAGTGAATTAACCTCAGATTCTATCAGACATTAAATGAGGAATCTGGAAGGTCCTTACACCGGCATACACCCCTTGTGGTGGGACTTTATCAAGTGCAGCTCTGAGCAGACCCTCCTCATGATTTTTATTGGCCAAAGCATGTCTTGCATCACAGAAAAAGGGAGATCAAACATTCTTGTAAGGATACACAAGCTAGGAGAGTTAATGCTTGGCCAGCAGACTATTGTCCTGTGTGTAGCACATGGCCCACTGGTCATGTTTTTTGCTGTGTTTCTTTGACTCTTGTTCTTTGCTGTGCAGTGCTGGGGATCAAGCACATAACACTCCACCTAGAGTCCACTTCACAGTCCAGCTTTATTTTACTTCGACTTTCATGGAGTGGTGGAGGAGCTGGAGAGAGGAGAGACCCCACAGCCCTGCTCACCCTCTGTAGGGTTCCCTGGGTGCTGTGCAGGGTGCTGAGAGAGGAGAGAGCCCACAGCCCTGCTCACGCTCTGTTGTTTCGCCGGGCTATGTTGTTTTCGCCGGGCTGGCTTCACGGGCGGGTAACAGACGACCAGGGACTCATGGTTGAGCTGTAGGCAGTATCTCTTTATTCATGCAGGACGCAGCACAATCTAAGACGAGCTAAGCTAAACTCAAGGTACTCTAAAATTCACAATGCTGTCTTTATATATACTTGCCAAGTAGGGTGGAAACAGGATGTGACATAGAGAGGGTGGAGAGAAAAGTGACTGGCGAAAATCAGAGTGTGACAAGGAGGGGGTGGAGCAGGTGAGAATCCTATCACTGAACCACCAATGCCCTGGAGGGAGTGCTTTATGTAAATGTAAAAGTGATTTATGTAAATAGACCAAAGCTTTGAATGGGATTAAATCTATCCCTATACAGGCATATGGTTAAGCAGAAGCCAGGGGGAGCTGGCATACTATCCAACAACGCTCCATGGTGCTCCTGTGTGGGCCCGGCCTGGCATCCAGAGCCCCTGGCATGGTGTGACTTGAGTTCTACCCGCTGAGCTATCTCCCAACCCTCCGGAATATCTGAGTGTGTGTAATATTTCCACACCATGGCTAACCATGGGTAAGTGGAGGCCGAGAAATGATCTGGTGATGATGGAGGTAGGTGGCAGTCATTACAGCAGGAAGGCCCCAGGAATGGTGTGCAAAGTGGACACCAGTGAGGCTTCTGGCAGCGAAACCATGATCTAGTTGGCTGTGGGGAGGACTATGGGGGAGCCACCAAAGGTTTTAGCAGTGAGGTGACATTTTGAAGTACTCTGGAAGTCTGCAGGATGGATGGGGACAAGGAAGGGAGTGTAGGGGTCCAGGAGGCTGCTGGGCAAGGTGGAGAGAGAGACAAGGGAGGCCTGAGTGGGGTGCAGTTGTGAGTGGGTCATGAATAAGGCGAGCCATGCTGACAGAGAAGAGGAGGTAGGAGATGAAGACAGAGCTTGGAGCCAGAGGGGGCTCGGTCACCGGGGGAAAGGTATTCCTCCTGAGGCCCCTGCACCCCCACCCCAGTGGCCTGGACTGCTCGGTGCAGGCCAGAGCTTCCTAAAGCTTCCAGATCAACAGATACGAGGAGAAAGGCCACCTTTGGTCACCATGAGGGAGCCGCAGGACTCTCTGCAGAAGTCTCACTGTGCCCAGAGAGGCAGAAACCCCCGCGTGGTGGGCATGCTTTGATGTTATTAGAAGACACTCATGGCCATAGAACAGAACCTTGGTGACACGCACACGCCTGTAGTCACAAGGCGTTTGCTACTTCTGGCTGGGTCCTCTGGAGTCAGTCTCTCCAGGATGTGCACACTCCCTGGTTTCTGCATGGCTGTGCACTCCATGTGTGTGCCTGTGTGTGCGTGTGCACACGCCTCTGTGTACAGACATGCTTCTCCACCTCCAGGAGGTCTTTGCCTGATGCTTCTGAGGTGCCCGTGGCACTTGTGATGTAGACGAACAGCTTCAGCGAAGCACTGGCTTATTTCCGTCAGCCACTCAGCAGTTATGATCATGAATCTCTTTTGAATTTTATTTTATTAGTGATTTAATATTGATTTATAAAATTAGAATCTCACAGGTGTATACTTCCACTCTGTTCCCACCATCAAGAGTTCTGTGCCCCTCCCCCATTCCCTCCATTGGAAATTGCAGTCATTTTCCCAAGGTCACATATGGGTTGACTATTATTTCTATAACTACCTGTCTATATTGATATATTGTTGCCTTTTTTTTCCTATGGTCCTGCCTCTGCATTCGCTTCCTTTCTAAGCCACATCTACACCTACACCTACTGCTACTTCCAAATGTCCTTTTTTTCCAACCCCCTCTTCTTCTCTCTCTGGGTCCTGATGGAATTGGCATTCAGAGCCCTCTGGTCATCTTCCCCTAACTTTTTCCCCCCTCTGGGAGTATGGACTAAAATTATTTTGGGGTTGCAGAAGGTGGAAGGCCTGGCTTCTGTAACTTCTTCTCCAATGGACATGGATGTTGGCAGGTCAATCCACACCCCAGCCTGTTTCTGTCATTCCCTAGTGGGGCAGGGCTATGGAGAAGTGGGGTTCTTGGACACATTGGTGAGGTCGTCTGCCCAGGGAAGCCAAATTGGTGTCATGGTGGCAACTGCAACTTGGTGGCTGAAAGGTGTTAAGAAGTAAAGCAGGGCAGAGTGTTTAATAAACAGGAACCAAAAAGTTGGAGTAGATGAGATGAGAATAAGGATCTTAAGGTGGAGAGAAGCCTGCAAGTCTATTTTAGGTATGTTCCTAGTGGCCCATGACTTTGGTCATTTTTGCTTAAGCTTGACAGCTAACCTGGAGGTGGACTGGAAATGTGGTCTGGGAAAATTATGTCAGAGTTGAGAATAGGGCTAGAAACCTCTATTGGGGCAGAGATCCTGTGTCTTTTTCTCTCTACCCAAAGTCTAAACTGGACTAAACTAAGCAGGTGGCTTTGGAGCAGATGTCTCTGTAGCTCTTGCCTATCTTCTGGGGTGGGTGACCCTTTGTCAAGATCCATCTAAACTGCCCATGGTGGGAAACAGCCCCCAAACTCAGATCCTCAGCTATGCACCTGTACATTTCAGAGGCCACAGGCTCAGACTCGGGCCTTAGCTACACACCTGTACATTTCAGAGAGGCCACAGGCTCAGACTCGGGCCTTAGCTACATACCTGTACATTTCAGAGACCACAGGTTCAGACTCAGGCCCTCAGCTGCACACTTGTACATTTCAGAGGCCACAGGCTCAGACTCAGGCCCTCAGCTATGCACCTGTATGTTTCAGAGGCCACAGGCTCAGACTCAGGCCTTAGCTACATACCTGTATATTTCAGAGGCCACAGGCTCAGACTCGGGCCCTCAGCTACACACCTGTATATTTCAGAGGCCACAGGCTCAGACTCGGGCCCTCAGCTACACACCTGTACATTTCAGAGACCATGGGCTCAGACTCAGGCCCTCAGCTACACATCTGTACATTTCAGAGGCCACGGGCTCAGACTCAGGCCCTCAGCTACACATCTGTACATTTCAGAGGCCACGGGCTCAGACTCAGGCCCTCAGCTACACATCTGTACATTTCAGAGGCCATCCGAAAGACAGGATTCATCCCATCAGAGCAATGGCAACACTGGCTCCCGGTTCCACCCTTCATGCTCAGGAGATGCAGCTGGGATGCTTACCTGGAGGAAAATGTAAACCTCTCAGCAGAGTGAACGTCTCTTTTTATTTCTGGAAGAAGTCAGTGAACATGCACTGGGGGTTATAATTCAGGCAGAACTCATTATTATGGACCGCGAGCCGGAGTGAGATCATTGCAGAATAGGAGCCAGCATGAGCGCAGCCTCGGCCCAATATTTTTTGAGGCACAAATGGAGCCAGGAGTGAGTCATTCAGCCGGGCACCGCCGGCAGCTGCTGGAGGGTCTTGCTGGCCCCGGGGTAAGACCACGGAGCAGGCAAGCCTGCTGCCTTCGCCGCCTCCACCCAGCTCAGCGCTCCATACCCACTCTGGTGAGTTTATATAGAGACGGGCTTCTGGGCTTGGGCGTCAGTGCCTGAGCTCATTCCCAGGTTTCTGATGGCCCGGGACTCCAGGCTCTGCTACCCAACCCCAGGGGATCTCACCTCTCTTTCTTGGTCTGCAAATCAGTCTTGCAATAATAGTATGGGCAGCGATTTGTCCGTTGATGAACATATTCCTTATCTTATTCTCAAAGCGGGTGGGTGAGGGCAGGACTGAAAGGCTGGGTTCTCTCCAGGAAACAGGGGGATGAGATGATGGGAGAGAAAGGATGGCCCCTCTCCCCTCCCTCCGGGCTGCTGGGCCATTCAGCTGACACTGGCTACCAAGAGCGGGGGCTTAAGGGACTGGGAGTGCCATTGCTTGGGACTAGCTGGACTGTTTTGCAGAGTTTGATTTACTTAGGCTTATTTATTCATGAGAGTAGAGAGGGCGAGAGAGAACTAGGGCATTATTCTGGCACAAGCTAGGATGGTATCAAACTCAGGATCTACTTAGTTGACAGCCTCCTGCTGTCTTCACCGCACTACCTCCCAGGTCACTGCAGAGTGGTTCTAAAGGAACTTGAAAGCATTCGTTCCTTCATTCATTGAAGCAGGGACTGAGTTTTTACTAGCTGCTCAAGAGGACAGAGCACATAGGATGAAGTCCCTGCTATCATGGAGCTGACCGTCCTATGGTGAGGGTGACCCAGAAAATGCTAAGTAAACAAAGATCAAATGTCAGGCCAGGAGACCCAGTGCCCCTGCTGTTTTAGATCCTTTGGTCAGAGGAGGAAGAGTCTGAGACAGGAAGTGACATTGCTGGGCAGAAGACAGAGAGCCAGGAAACATCTAGAACATTGCTTGGCACGTGGTCCGTGCCTTTTGTCAGAGTTGATCATTGCCGTAATAGCTCTCATCACTGCCCTAGGCGGTCAGGATGCATGCTAAGCTTGCACACCCTAGTGAGACTCAGGGCGTCTGTAGAGTCCCACAGGAAGTTTGGTTTCACTTAACTGAAATCTGTTATTACTACTGTTACTCCTTGTCATCAGTAGGACATCGCTGCTCCAGGCTGACTTTTTCAGAAAGAGAGAGAGAGACAGGGGCAGAAGAGGGAACTACAACAGCACCAACATTTCCTCCAGTGTGAGAGAGTCCGACTCGGGCCTGGCTTGTCTTCATGAGAAGGCAGGTGTACTATCCCAGTGAGCGTTTTGGCCGGCCTGTGGAGTTCTTTAGCTGCGTCCTCACAGACCTTTTATTCTCAGTCACAGTTTAACTTTGGTGCTAGCTAATAACGTTTAAAGGAAAAGTAGCTACAACGTGTTCTTTTGTGTGGTCATATATCTTGCAAATAACCATCCTCCTCCCCCCTTCCTTCCCCATCACAAGTACAATGAACTATCTCTGGTCTACCAGAGAGAGTGGACTGTTCTGGACTCTGGGTGGACAGCAGGGTCACACGGAGAGTCTGCCCTCAGGAAGCATCTCGGCTTCCTTTGGTTTTCCTGGGCAGTTTCTGAGCTTGCTGCACTGTGTGCTTGGCTGCAAGCTGCAGGCGAGCTTCTGTGCTGACACGGCTCTTTGGGCTGTAGCTAACCAAGCTGCATCTGAGTGTTAACTTTGATGTTTGTTTAGTTTTATAAAATATGTAAGAGGTTTTTCCATTAGCGAAGCCAACTTCCAAAAAGCTTTTCAGAATCTCATGTCACAAGTCGTTAAGGATTGCTCAGGGGGAGTCATAGAGACTGACAGCTTGGAAGCTTAAACACCGCATGTGGTTTCAGCCCCGGGGTCCAAGAGGAACTCCGCTCCCCTCCCATGGAGGTCACACAGGTCCAACAGATTCATTTGTTCTGCGATTCCAGAACCACTGGTAACTCTGTGATTCCCTCAGCCTTTGCAGGTGTTGGGGAAAAGGGGGATGGACATCTCAGCCCAGATTTATTTCAGGGCTGGATTAAAGTGCCTCTCGGGAGGGAAAAAACGGCTCCTTTGAGAGATTCAGGTGGAGGGCTTTGCACGGCACGGCTAAAGTACGGCTGGGTGGAGTCAGGGAGATAGCGCAGTGGTAATACAACAGACTTCATGCCTGAGATTCTGAGATCCCAGGCTCAACCCCTAGCACCACCATAAGCCTGATCTGAGCAGGGTTCTGGGAACAAAAGAAAGAAAGAGAGAAGGACAGAGGAGAGAGAGAGAGGAAAGAATAAGGAGGCGGAGGAGGAAGAAGCGGAAAAAGAAAGGGAAGTAGGAAGAGAAGAAGGAGAAGAGGAGGAGGAAGGGGAGGGAGAAGAAGCAGAAAAAAGAAGGGGAAGAAGGAGGAGGAGGAGATGTAGTAGTAGTAATTGTTGTAGTAGTAATAAATGAAGGTGGGAGGGAGGGAAGGAGGGAAGAGGAGTTTGACAGCCTCAGAAGTGGCACAGTTAATATTGTTAAACTCAGACAGGGATCCAGAGTTCAACTTCCAGCTCCACAGATGCTTGGAGTGAGGCTTGATGCTTATCAGTTAGTCAGTCACTCTTTTTAAACGCCACACGCGCGCGCGCACACACACACACGCACACGCACACGCACACACACACACACACACACGGACTGTGAATCTCTCTGCTGTGCTGTTTGCAGAATCAGCAGCTGACTTTGGGACGTGCTGCTTCTCCTCAGGCTTCTCAGATGCCACCCTGCTCAGGGCTCAGTGACCTCACAGAGCATCTGCATTCTGGGTCAAGGTGATGTTCAAGGACACTGGATGTTAGTGGATATGCATCCCACCCCACAACCAGCAGGGACCAACCATCCCTAAGTATCACTGGGAAAATCTGGATGGTCAGACCCAAGGGGAGAGCCACGTTGGGACCATTCCTTAGTAGGTGCCTGCCATTTGAGAGAACAGCTGGACAGCACAGAGTTCGTCCTCCTGTTGCTGTGGAGTGTGGATTCACTGCCCACTATCCACATCTCACACAAGTGTCATTATAAAAGTTTCTGGGGCCTCTAGTCCTGTCCCACCACCTGCTGCCATGTAGCTCAGCTAGAATCAAACCACTCCCCTCAGAAGCGAACTATCCTAACTTCCCAGTGAAGCATGGTCTATAGGGATTTGTGTGTGTGTGTGTGTATGAGAGAGAGATATTTATAATATTATTAGCAAATAGGGGTATAATTCAAAACCACTCCCACCACCAAAATTCTGTGTTCTCTACCACCCTCCAAGGGTGCCCACCATAGTTCTCCAGTGGTCATTGATTGTTATATATATATGTGTATATATATATATATATCAAGTTAATGTGTTTCAGTTCTCTTTTTTTAAAAAGAAATTACTTATTTATCATTGGATAAAGACAGAGAAATTGAGAGAGGAGGGGGAGATAGGGAGAGAGACACCTGCAACTCTACTGCACCACTTATGAAGTTTTCCCCCTTGCAGGTGGGGACCAGGGGCTTGAACCCAGATCCTTGTACACTGTGATGTGTATGTTTAACCTGGTGCGCTACTGTCTGGTCCCATTTCAGTTCTTTAGTTTCCACATAGGAGTGAAATCATCACTTACAGAAGTTCTTCCTACCAACCCTTTTCAGCAGAAAATGTCTGGGGAGGGAGAATGGGGCAGAAAAGTACAGAGAACATTACAAAAACAGATGATACCAAGAAGAAAAGGGGCCACAGCAGATATTCACAGAGCTTACACATGTCACAACATTAGGAATATCCTTGGAAAAGAAAATCACAACGTTCTGTTAGCCACTTGACACTCCCTCTTGAAATAGTTTCTGTGGCTTTTTTTTTTTTTGGTGCTGCATTCTCTGATTGCCTCTTCATCCAACAACAAAGATTCTGGAATGTCATTTTCCAAAGAGAGGATAGAAAGAGAATTTAGTCTTTCCTCTGGCATGTTGATTCACTTCTGCGTTGTTGTTATTGACAGTTTAAAAAAGCTTCTTTCAGTCACACTATTTATGATTGGCAAACTTTTAGGCTTGTTATCAAACTTGGGAGGACAAGTGTATCAAGCTTCTTTCTTGTCTGAGTTGAGCTGTGAGATTTAGAAGCATGTTCAAGACTGGCAACCTGTTTCATACATCTCAGGCCATCTCTCTCTTCCATGATGGCATATGTTCACCTGCAGGCACCAGAAGCCATGCTGATACCACCCTGTGACCTCTGCCCTTCCTTTCTCAGACTTGGGGCCCTGTGGCTGGCAGACTGATAGGAGATGCCTGCAAGTTACCCCTGCAGGGGGATGGCTAACAGTACTGCAGAACTGAGTATGAGCTGGGTGAGTAGAACCCACTCGACTCAAGGTAAAGGCAGGGTCAACCCAACTGTCCCTTAATCAAATTCTAAGAATGTCTGTGGCCACACAAAGTCTACCCCACCCAGTGGGAGTATGGAGGAGAACTCAGATATCATTGTTATGAAAATATCAGGCCTTGGACCAGGAGGCAGTGCAGTGGTAGAGCCCTTTCATGCCTAAGGTCTCTATCTCCCTCTCTCTCTCCCCTCTCTCTCTCTTTCTCTCTCTCTCGTCTCCTTCTCTCTCTCCCTCTCTATCTCTATTCTATCTCTCCCTCTTCTCCTCCCTTTCCTTCTCCCTCTATCTCTTCTATCTCTCCCACTCCGTCTCTCTGTCCCTCTCTCTATTCTATCTCTTCCTCTTCCTTTCCTTCTCCCTCTATCTCTTCTATCTCTCCCATTCCCTCTCTCTCTCCCTCTCTATCTCTCTGTCTCACACACTCTATCTCTTTCTCAAATAAATACAATTTGAAAAATATATAAGGCTTTGAGATTTGTCACCAAAATGTAAGACCATATGAACATAGGACTAGGGGAGAGGACTCTGTAGTTTCAAGACCTGAAAATTAGACTCTCTTAGCTTACACTCAGCCCATCAACCCATCCTGATCTCAGCGTGGGTTGGAGAAGCTGCCTTAGTCTTTCTGAATTTCACATACTATCCGGGAGAGCCATAGTCTACCCCCCACCACAAGACCTGGTCCCATTCGTACGGATCTTGCTGGCTAGTCTTTTGCTTCCCAACTCCTTTTCTATCTGTGTGGCAAACAGATTCTTCTGGATCAAATCTGAACTAGAACCTGTACTGAATTTTCCATCTTTTAAACATTTTGAGTGGTTTATCTGAAAGCATCTCTCTCTTTATTCTTATTATGTCTTTATTAGGGGGGTCAGTGGTTTACAATAAATTCAGATGTTGATCCATGTATCCCATCTCTCAGCTACCCAAGAGCACCTCTCAACCCTGGCATATGGCGGTGCCAGGAGTTGAGCCTGTGCCCTCTCTCAGGCATGCCCTGTGTGCTCCACTGTACCTTCTCCCCTCTTACGGCTTTGCTGTGGGCTATTCTGAGTGTCTTCTCTCCATGATGGGTGAGACCATGGAGCTTATGCTGTGAGTGGCGTCTGACATAGAGCTTTCACCGTTGCCTCCCGCAGATTCAAAGAGATGTGTTTTGTCCTGCTCAGCTTTTATTAAAAAAAAAAAAAAAAAAAAAAAAAAAAACTATTTTCTTCTTTGGGGCCAAGCAGTGGTGTGCCTGCTAGAGCACACACAGTACAGTGTTCAAGGACCTGAGTTCAAGCCCTAGGTCCTCACCTGCATGGGGGAAGCTTCACAAGCGAAGTAGTATAGCGGGTCTCTCTCTCCCTATCTAATCCTCCCTCCTCAATTTTTCTGTCTTTATCCAAAATAACTACATCAGTACATATTTTTAACATTTATTTTCCCTTTTGTTGCCCTTGTTGTTTTCATTGCTGTTGTAGTTATTATTGTTGTTGTTATTGATGTCATCATTGCTGGATAGGACAGAGAGAAATGGAGAGAGGAGGGAAGACAGAGAGGGAGGGAGAGAAAGACAGACACCTGCAGACCTGCTTCACCAGCTGTGAAGCGACTCCCCTGCAGGTAGAGATCCCAGGTCTTGAACTGTGATCCTTACGCAGGTCCTTAGCTTTGTGCCGCGTATGCTTAACCCACTGAGCTCCCGTCTGACTCCCTCATATCTTTTTTAAAATCTATATTTTCTTCACAGAAAAGTGTCGAGCATATCATTTATATGAAAAACATAGGGATGGAGAGAATCATTCCAGCACAGGGATATATAAAGCCATTTATTGGAATTTTGACATATGAGGAGTCACTTTGGCTTTGAAACATTTTGGGGGAGAAACCCACACCACCTCTTCCTTCTCCAGTCAGGTCTTGGGGTTTTGGAGGAGGGGCTTCTAGCACTGGGCTCTGAGTTTTATTAACCCTCCTCTTCTTGTGTGGGGAGTTTCTATGGAGGAGTCACATCTGTGAGCTGAAACACCTTTGTGTCTGGAGTTCTCTCCCGTGAGTTCAGGGACACCCAGAGGGTGACTTATAAATCCCTTCAAAACTGCCTATCTTGGGCCCCCGGCCTCTGAGACGACCAACTGTGTTTGAGTCTTGTGCAGACTTTCTCCAGGTGAAGTGATCTTTTTATAGCTGTGGTTTTATGGAAGTAGCCTTGGGATCTGGGCCCATAAAAGGTTTCCACACTGGCAACTTCTGCCATGATTCTGAATTTTTGCCTGCGAGGAAGCCATTGCCATAATAAGGAATAATAGTTACATATACCAGTGATTTGTAAGGGATTATTCTTGAGTTTATTATTTAATAAAGAATATGCAGAACGAGGCCAGAAAAAAAAAAGTGTCATTTATGTCACAGATGGAAAAGCCACACATATGTATTAATGGGATTCATTCTGAGGTTTATGGACCCAAACTTCTCCTGGGACCCTGCAAACCTACATGCATTTAGACTTGACTTGGTTTGATGGGGATACAGATTAGTCACCAGATAGTCTTTGAGCCTGGTTCAGGATTGTGCCAAGCATTCACTGAGGGATTCTCCTCTGTCGCAGAGGCTGGAAACAGCTTTCAGGGGAGGCGGCCCAGAGAGTTTTGGTCACGACTTTGGTTGGTGGTGCTTTTGCTGAGTGGACATTTCCCGAGAGGCGTGGGCCAGCCCCCCTGCACGAAGAATCTCCCCAAACACTCCCTCGAGTCAGCGCTTTCCCCTTATAGGGGTGGTGCAAACAATCAAGTGTCGTCCTCCAGAACAGATGTCTGAGTCTGCCCAAATATTGTGAAAAAGCATCCGTAGGAAGCTGTTAGAGGAACAGCTCCCAGCGTGTGAATCCTGCCTTCCGCTCCTCAAGACGTGTGGTCAGCTAAGACATTCCTGTTGACAGAGAGGCTCTAGACAAAGCTAGAGTCAGCGGGGCATGTGATGGGTCCTTCTCCAAGTCTGGCAAGGATGCAGCCCGGGGATGAGAAGGTCTTGATGTAACGTGAAGGGTGTCTTTTGAGCTCTGAGTTATTCCAAAGGGAGAATATCCTAGAGTTTATATTCCTGTGGGAGGCTCAGAGAAGATGAAGCCAGGCTCCTTCTCTCTCTCTCTCTCTATCTATCTATCTATCTATCTATCTATCTATCTATCTATCTCTATCTCTCTCATTCTTTTTAAAATCTTTTTAGCTTTATTTTATCTGATAGAACAAAGAGAAATTGAAAGGGAGGGGTGGCAGAAGGAGAGAGACAGCGAGATACTTGCAGAGCTGCTTCAGCACTTGTGAAGCTTTCCGCAGGGACTGGGAGGCTTGAACCCTGGTCCTGGTCCTTGTGTATGGTAACACATTTAACCAGGTGTACCACCACCTGGCCCTTCACAACCCTCTTTTCCTTTTCTTTTCTTCTTTCCTTTTCTTTGCTGCCTTCCTTTATTTTTATAATTTTTTAAATATTTATTTATTTCCTTTTGTCACTCTTGTTGTTTTATTGTAGCTATTGTTGTTGTTGATGTCGTCATTGCTGGATAGGACAGAGAGAAATGGAGAGAGGAGGGAAAGACAGAGAGGGGGAGAGAAAGATAGACACCTGCAGACCTGCTTCACCGCCTGTGAAGTGACTCCCCTGCAGGTGGGGAGCCAGGGGCTCGAACCGGGATCCCTATTCTCCTATGCCGGTCCTTGTGCTTTGCACCACGTGTGCTTAACCCTCTCCCTTTCCCTTTCTTTCTCTCTTTTTCCAGGAGACAAAGCTCATTGTGAACTTGAATACTACAATGCAGAAAGTTCTAAATGTAGTGGTAATCAGTGTTTGGCTATTTATTTATTTCTAATTTAAAAAAAAATTGTTTTTATTTACTTATTGGATAGACAACCAGAAATCGAGAGGGAAGGGGGAGACAGAGAGGGAGAGAGAACAAGAGACACCTGCAGCCCTGCTTCACCGCTTGCAAATCTTTCCCCCTGCAGGTGGGCATGAGTGGAAGCT
This sequence comes from Erinaceus europaeus, assembly GCF_950295315.1. Lineage (NCBI taxonomy): Eukaryota > Metazoa > Chordata > Mammalia > Eulipotyphla > Erinaceidae > Erinaceus > Erinaceus europaeus. The sequence continues at coordinate 4,983 of NW_026647308.1, read as the reverse complement.
CAACCCCAGGTCCCTGCACATGGTAACATGTGCATTCAACTAGGAGCACCACCACCCGGTGACCTTCTGTGGTTATTTATATATAGCTCACGCCTGCCCCCTCCACCAGTACCCTAACCCTACATCTAGATTCGAAGCATCCTCATCTGTGACCACAGAGAACTTGGGGTGGAGTTCTCCTAAGAGTGCTGATAGAGCTTTTCAAATTCAGGAATCACAGAAAGCACCACTTTGTCTTTTGCCCGGTCTGGACTTCCTCTATAGTCCTTGGACACTAGGACCCAGCCTGTGGCTGGAGAGAGAAGTCTGGGCAGCACAGCGTGGGTTTAAGTGAGGTGGTGTCTTGATTCCCATCCTCCCATTTTATTAGGATCATTTCCTCCCTTGTCCTTTTCTCCTGAAAGCCCTTTATTAGTCCACAAACTGCTGGAGTGGCCCTGAGTGACCTGTGGTTACATCCCAGCCAGTGAGTACAGCTCTGCGTAGGCAGGAATGGCGAGAGATACACCCTAGGAGTGGGGGGCGGTTCATGGGGGCATCCCTGATTGGAGATGAGCTCTCAGATCTTCTGTTTAGGTGAGCCCGTCACTTCCCGTTAACAGCAATATTATTCTTTCTTTTTCAAAAGGAAGAAAACACTATTTTCTTTATATATATATATTTATTTTTATTTATATATATATTTATTTTTCTTTATATATATATTTATATATATATATATATATCTGGCAGGCACCTGCCTGTTTCCTCTTCACTGAAAGGTAATAGGATGGTCCTTGTGACAATAATAATAACAATGAAAATAATAATAGCAACTTTGATATGCCATTCTTCTTCCAGCAGCATGGCAAAGTTTAGTGTTGAAATTAAAAAAAAAAAAAAAAAAACAGCCATTCTTTTACTTATTCCTTCAGGAGGGACATTCTTGGCATTTTGGGGAAAGCTTTTCTCTGAAGCAGGGAGAAGGACAGAAAAAGGAGGGAGAATAATGAATCCATCAAGCTGAAAATGCACAAGGCAGTGAAGCGCTCCGGCTGTCGGGTCCCACGATTGGAGCGCAAGCTGCCATTACTGCCGGCGAGCCAGACACCGCGCGCTAATCGCTTGGTCATGCTTGGGAGACACCCAGTCATCACAGGCCGTGACATGGGGAGAACAGGGTGCCAGGGGTTTGTTGTAAGAAAAAAATGTTGATTTAACATCCATAACCAGAGGCATTCCCTTCCCAGACCCCTCATCCTCGGCTGATACGTCTGGCTGGGAAAGAGGCTGTGTACACCTTTAACCCTTTGCACTCAGCATCATTGCATGTCCGCTGAGACAGAAAAATGATCCAGGCAGGGACTGTCTGAACCAACGAGAGTTTGTAGACATGTCCCAGTTTGCTGCCTCAAACACGTATTGAGAGATGTGCTATTGTAGATATAAAACGATGAGGGGGCTGGTCAGTGGTGCACCCAATTAAGCATGCACAGTACTAAGTGCAAGGACCCATGCAAGGATCCAGGTTCCAGCTCCTGGCTCCCCAGGTGCAGGGATGGGGGCGCTTCACAAGCAGCGAAGCAGTCTGCAGGTGTCTTTCTCTCTCCCCCTCCTCTCTCTGTCCTATCCAATAAAATGGGGAGAAAGTGGCTGCCAGAAGCAGTGGATTGATTCATTCATAGTGCAGGCACAGACCCCAGCAATAACCTAGAATGTAAACAATAAAATTAAATAATAAACAAACAAATTTAAAACAATGATGGCAGACACTTACCGAAGGGTTGCTTTGTGCCAGGTGCTATTGTTGAGGTATTTACCTCCCTGTTTCCTCCTTGGGGAGTCGTGAGAGTCCCAGGAAATAAGATTCTGCTCTTGTTTCCATCTAACAGGAAGCCCATCCAAGGTCACGTAGCTCATGAGGACTGGCACCAAATTTGGACCTGGGGGTCTGACTCTTGAGCCTTTTTGACCACTGCATTTTGGTAGATGCTGCCCAGTGAGAGCCGGGAGATGACTGAATAGATAGAGTGCTTTCCTAACTTGTTTTGAGTCCCTGGGTCTGATCTCCAGCACCCTGTAGGGGAAGGGACTAGGATAAGAGAAAAGGGACTAAGGGGACTCTGTGGATAGTGGGGTAGCGCTTGGGTGTCACTTCCTCTCCTTTCTTTTTCTCCTTTGTTCTTCTCACAAAATAGATGAAAACCGGGCCAGGGAGATCTTCAGTATCATGTGTGTGAAGTCCTGAGTTAATTTCCCAGTGCCACATTAAAAAGAAAGAAATGTGGTGGACCCGGAGGATGAGCTAGATGACAAGGTATCTTGCGTTCTTGGTAGAGCAGAGAACAGAGGTGCATGCAGACCCCACTAAACACTCTTCTCACCAAAATGGGGAGATACACAGGGGGCAGCAGTGACCTGAAGCAGAGTCTGTTACCTCTCACGTCCATGGCTATCTAATTAGTGACTTGCACAGTTTCTGTGACCTTAGTTGGCACTCAAAGATAGTATCATTGAGAAAGAATGTGAGTGGGTGACTCTTGGAATTGAGTCTTTCTGGACAAATACTAGGTTCCCTGTGGACAAAGTGAAAAAAGGTGCTTCAGGATGAGAGAAGAGCTCGTGTAAAGACAGGAGACTACCCGGAAGATTTTGGAAACTATCCTGGCTCTGTTTGATGCTGGATCAAACGGAAGATGCCAGTGGAGGCAACAGAGGGACTCCAGATTGTCCCCCTAAAAGGCAGCATCGTCCCAGACATCCTGTACTGTGCCACAACTGTGGGTTTATCTAGAGGAGCATATGATTGAAGTAATGTGAGACCTGAGTCAGGAAAGGCGCTTTGGATGGGGAGTTGAAAGGGGTTGGTGAATAGTCAAGACTAGAACCTTATTGCCATGATCCTGGGTGAGACTGTGTAGTGTGAGTGGGTACTATGACTATCAAATCAGAGATCTGGGGTAGACTAAAACAGTGTTTGAGGTGGAATGACCATTCTGCCTGGCTGTTGATTCATTAGCTATGAGAAAGAATAAAGAGATGGTAAGAATGGAGAAGAGTTTTCTGGCCTGCAAACAAAATCCATAAGCACTGGTACCATTCATTCAATGAGGAATTTGAGAAATGGGTCAGGTTTGGGTTACATATTGTGAATGAAGTTTTCTCAATTTTGTTGAGTTTGAGGTTCCTTTGGGACATAAGGTTTCGGTATATACAAGACAGGTGGCCATACATGGCTCAACAGTAGGGCTGTGCTTGAGTAAGTACCACCAATGCAGACTGAAAGAAAGAACCTAGACTAGAAAGTCCCAAATTGTAAAAAGTTAATAAGGATGATAGTTTTGTATGGAAAAATCTTTGGAATTAATAAAGTCACATTCTATTTACTTTTATAATAATAACGTTGATGCCAGGCACTGTGGCTTAATAAGGCCATACATTTACCTCTGTTGAATTGTGTGACCTTTCTCTCCCCTTCCGGAAACATAGCAATAAAATAAAATTTTTAAACATGTTATTTTTTAGAAACTTCCACTGGGATAGCTCTGCTTCAGATATTGTTCCTCCCTGCCAAACCCCTTCACCACCCTCAGATATTATTTGGAGACCTTGAACTCTTTCATGAAGCCAATATAGGTCTATAGGTCTCCTGTCATTCCTTGAAATGGAGAAAACTATTATTCAGTATAAAATAGACATACACTAGGGAAGCAGCTGCAGTGTTTGGCTAAATGCATAGAAAGAATTCTGTCTGCCCATGTTGTTATTGAAGAGGGTGACATCAGACCTGTGCTTCTTCATGGCTGACATACTGTGACAGTGGACTGGCCAGAGGCTTAGACACTTGTGTGGAGACAGAGAGAGAGAGAGAGAGAGAGAGAGAGAGAGAGAGAGAGAGAATGGATGCCCCTTTGGAGGACAGAGTCCACTGTTCATAACAGGAGTTCCTTCTTGCTTCTGGAAGAGCATCGGAAGAGCACTTTTAAATAGATGTTTTTCCTGCTGGTGTGAGGAGAGAAGATCTGGACTTTAATACCAAGTGTGACATTGCTTTGTCCTTGTCCAAGGCCTGGCAAACTCTTTCTGTGGAAGCTGGATATTGGTAACTGCTTTTTGTTATGTCCTCTTGTGTGAACATCTCAACTACTCCACTCGACTAAGTAGACCTAGACAATATGTATATGAATGTTTGTCTGTGACCCACTAAGACTTGACATGGAAATGTGGGAGGGTCAAGGAGTGGGATCACAGGAAGCCACTGGCCAGTCCTCGTTTCTGAATGACTAGAATTGCCACTGTCCATGTCCCCATCCAGTGGGTTACCCAACAACTTATGTGAAAACACATGCCTGGCATAAGAAGTAGACTGGACATACTCTCTGCTACACCTGAGGAAGATGGGTCCTGAAATTGGGGCAGCTTGGAACGTTCCTACTCATGACCACAGAATGTGAGCTCAGATCTACAGGGATGCAGAGGTCACATAGGCTCCTCAGCTGGATATGGGCCCCGGATCACATCAAACTGATAGGGCTTGTAGTCAACAATATTTATACCCCTTTCCCATATTTGGGAGTTACTCTCTTCCCTGATCCAGCTTTCTGGTCCTTTTTCCAGCCATGACATCATCTCCCCAGACAATAACTTGGATCCACCTGCATATCAGATTTCAGGCTCAGGGAAACAAAGAAAAAACTAGTATAGCCACAGGCCCTTTGAAATATAACTAAAATATGCCTACTAGCTATCTACAAAATGGAGTATCCCCCCAACTCTTTATCTACACTGTTCCAGCCTTTAGGTTCATGATTAGTCAACAATTTGTTTGGCTTTATATGTTAACTCTCTTTTCAGCCACCAGGTTCCAGATGCTACCATGATGCCAACCATACTTTCCTGGACAGAAAACCCCACCAATGTGTCCTGGAGCTCAGCTTCCCCAGAGCCCACCCCACTAGGGAAAGAGAGAGACAGGCTAGGAGTATGGATCCACCTGTCAATGCC